>NC_042618.1:479419428-479435521 GCF_901001135.1 Rhinatrema bivittatum
GAGATGAAGTGTTGAAACTTCATTTTCGACAACAGAAATTAGATTTCTATGGAGCACCAGTGAGAATATTCCCGGATGTTACGCGAATAACACAATCAGGCGAAAAAATTTCATAGCACTTCGTAAGGAAGTGGTAGATAGAGGAGCCCAATTTTCTCTAGTTATCCCTGCAATGCTTTATAAAATACCAACAAAATTCATATATCTTTAATGTCCCAGAACAACTAAGAGCGTTTCTAGACACCCACCCCGTAGAGCAGTAATAAAGGGATTACAAGTATAAATGAATGAAGGAGTACTAGGAAGAATATGGTTAATATAATTTTGTTCCTGTATATGCTCCGTAGTGTTTACTTATCGTCAATGTTTATCTAATAATTTTCCTTTATTATCCTTTATTAATGATATGATACTGAAATATAAATAGTACTAAGATTTGATTTCTTTGAATGATGTATCTTCTTGGTATCAATTGTAATTTTGTAATAATCATAAGAAATGCAATAAATAAAAAATTAAAAAAATAAAATAAAAATATCAAATTAAAATAAAGCATAAATACAGTGAATCATGTAAAAACTAAAAATATAAATAAGGCTAAAAATTACATAAAAGTAAAATAAAGCGAAGAAACTTAAATAAGATAAAATAAAGAAAAAACATGTCATAACTCAACAGAAAAGAAATGAGGGGACATGAGATGTGGGTGAAAGGGGGTAGATATAGGAGTAATCTTAGGAAATATTTCTTTACAGAGAGAGTGGTGGATGGATAGAACAGCCTCCAATGGAGGTGGTAGAGACAAAAACAGTATCTGAATTCTGAATTCAAAAAAGCATGGGGTAAATACAGGAGATCTCCAAGGAAGTACTGACAATTATAATGCTAAATTAATTGGATGAATGGGTAGATTGAGCATATAATCTTTTCTGCGTCATGTTTCTGTGTTTCTATGTTTCAATTTCATTGGGGGGGGGGGGGCAGTCTCTGAATTTGTTGCTCATAGCCTTCAGTAAGTCCTGTGCAAATGGGCACTCCCAGAACAGGTGAAGAGTTGTCTCTTCAGCTGTATAAACCCTCAAGCAGTTCCCACATATGATGGCTCCATGTTTATTTATCAGTCTCCTGGATGAGACATTCTGCCATCGTGCAGGTTCCATATTGTGCTTTGAGTGGATTAGCTTGCAGATGGCTCTTGGTATCCATGAGGCCGGTGCGACATGTTCTAGACCAAAGTCTTTCACAAACTTCTACACCTCGTTGTAACCCAGGAGTAGAGTACAGTGCTCACTTGATATCTTTACAATATTCTGAAGAGAACAGGAAAGCAACCTGTCTGTAGACAGTACCTTTGCATTTAATTTAATTCATGCATCGCAAAAGATATTGTTGAAAAAACTGCCCAACAGGACTATCATGTTTCTTTTTCCAGTTTAAAGCAACATCATCAAAAAATAAACTAATAAATTTGAGGACAATTGTCAAAATCATTTACGCGGGTAACAGCTACGTATTCAGGTAAACTGGCTGTCTATCATTGTCTCTCTCTCGATACTGCTATAATCCTACAACATGCATATTTTTAATTTTGTTTAGGGAAGCCATTCCAAGGGGATGTGTTTAGGATGGGATTAAGCAGATTGTATTTTTGAAGTCTACAGTGCAATATTTTGCATAGCAAATTCTAGCCGCATGAAAAGCAGGCACAAGGAGTCCATGAGTGCAAGGTACGTGCAATACTTTCTCTTTGAAACTTTGGGGCAAAGTCTGAGGGGGGAAAAAAAATATTCGTGGACTTTGTCTCAAAGTGCACAGTTTGAAAATTGCTCCCTTCCTAATGTACAAGGAGTCTCAAAAATTAGGACAGCTAAGGCCTGGATTTTCTATTGGTGCATCTCTTATTGAATCCCATGGTAATGGGGGGTGCGAAGCGGGGGGCGGGCCTGCGAAAGCCGGCAGCGATCGCACCACCACGGTGTTTATCGCTGCTGGCTTTCGCACCCAATAACACCACCGAGAAAGGTGGTGCTTGGGCATGCTTTTGGCGGCGATAACGGGTCTTACTTTATCGCCGCCAGCATAGTTACCGCTGCTCGCCCCGACGTTGCCCCGACTCCTTTTCCGGTCCCAACTCCGCCCCTATCTAGCTATCGCACGTGAAAAGTTCCTTTTCGCATGCGATAGGGATAGAAAATGACCCCCTAAGCTTCATTCTTCAGGACAGATTGCTGCAGTCCTGGCTTTGCTCCCTCCACCTCACCCCTGTTATGTGCGTGGATTTGTAGACCTGCCTTTTTTTTTTTTTTTTAGTTTTTAGGAAATTCAAACTACAAGTCCAATCACTCAATGGCAACAAACCAGAAGAAGATTAGCTCGCATCAGAAAGAAGAGTCAGTTGGTTGGTAACCTACTCAAGAACCAGAGAACATCAAAATCAATGCCAGCTAACAGATATCTCGAGTTTTGTTATTTAAACATAATAGCTTTTTTTCTTTTTAAGAAAAGCACTAGGCTCTTAGCTAGCTGGGTACAGGCTTGCAGCTTCCTCCAGCCAGTACTCAACTCCCTTGCTGGAGGCTGGAACAGCCTCATTGTACCCATTAACTGGTTTCCATTTTTTCAATAATTGCTGAGCCTTTTATAATGTGCTTTAAGAAGCATGAAACAAAATTGATTTTCTCTGGGTAAAGCTCAGAACAATAAGTGATCTTTCTCGTTTTTGTTTAATTGAAAAAATACCCTGGCTTTCTTAATTAGGAAAATTCACTGAATGTGTCTTTTTTTTTTAAGAATTAGAACATCTCACATCGGCTGCAAACAATATATTTATGTGCAAAACAAAATTAAAGAAAATATTTTGAAAATGTACCAATTACTTTTGAGTAAAAGGCAGAACAAAGCCACAGACGGGATCTGCACTATGAGGTCGACATTCAAAAGACTGAAAGGCTAGCCGGCTAAATGGCAGAACTGTAATATTTAGAGAGTTATCCGGCTAAATTCTAGCCGCATGACTCGGAGGCATTCTTAAGGCGGGAGGCATTTCGGAGAGGAGCGGAGTTAGCTAGATAAATGATCTAACTCCAGTATTTCCCTATATTCTGAACAGGAGGTTTAATCCTCATGCTATGGTAATGGTCGCTAACATAACTGTGTCCCCAGCGCATTAACGCCTCCTTCAAAGGTAGGCAACCTCCAGTCCTCGTGGACACCCCTTCAGACAGGATTTCAGGATACCCCTAATATGCATGAATCCGATTCGCATGCGTGCTGCTTCCACTCTGTACAGCTCTATTTCATGCATGTTCATTAAAAGGCACCCTGGAAAAGCTGAGCAGATTGGTGGCCGCGAGGACTGGAGGTTGCCTACCTCTGCCCCACGCCCCCCTCCCCCCTTCTCCCTCGACCCACATACTGCACAGGGTCTCAGGCTCAGCCAAAAAGCCAAGAAGTTCATTGCGCAGAGCCTGCACTCGGATCTTAGACACAGCCCCCTCAGGGCCCTGCGGCAGTGGGGAGGTCGACTCCGCGGCAAGACCTAGAAGATTCCGCAGCAAAGCTTCTGAAACGCGGGAGCACCTGTGCGGCACATAAGCATAAACGTGCATTTTAAATCATGTGAATTTTATTTTACTTCATAAGAAAGTCTCTTTCCTGTCTTTCTTATGTGGCTGGATAATTTATTCCGTTCTTTTCCGAGTGTTTATTCGGGTGGGGGGGAGGGGGATGGATCTTGGTGATTGGTGCAGGGAAGAGTAAAGAGGATCCCTGGGATGGTAAGAAGGATCAGAAAGCAGGAGAAGGGGAGGAAGGATTGGAAATGGAGCCTTTGGGAGAGGGAAGGAGGGATCGAGGTCTTTGGGCTCAATAATACGCGTGGATCATTTCTCTTAAAGGAGCCCCTGGGCGCACAATAGCAGGTGCACAGCATGCGTGGAACCCATGTGGCTTTAGACAATTTTTAAAGAGAAATGATATGGGTGGTTTCTCTTTAGAAAATGGGCTGAAGGTCAGTGGGCACAAATGTGCCAGCTTTATTGAAGTTCACCCCTTAACCTGTCAAGTTATTTAGAGTAAACATGTGAGCCTTCTTGTCTCATAGGGCGATGCACGCTGAATAAATCCATTCCCTGCATTACACTACACCCTGGCACCCGAAGGAGCAGCTATTACATCGCTGCCTTTCGCCTAGTAACAAGAAGCAAAAGAGAATGGCAGGATTCAGAAGGGAAAAAAAAAACAGATGCTGTAATTTGATAAAAACAACCCAGACCTTCTCTTCCTCAAGTTGGAGAGAAAGCCCATCTTAACTGGCACAAACACGTAATTTAGATTTTGACACTGAGAAGCTTTTAATTTTTTCCTGTAATTAGATCTCAAGAGTACGCCAGACAGTAATTATATCGACACATGCGTGTTTGAAGGATGTTTCAAAAAAAAAAAAAAGGCAGTGCATTGAATTTTTATTCATAATTTTTTTCGCTGAAAAGCCTGGTGTGGCTTCTTTGCTCTCAGTCATTGCCATTATTAGGAAACTTTCATAACCACGGATGCCAGCCACCGAGAAAGGCCCTGGCCCTCTCGGTCAGAATGAAGATCCCCAAATCTTTACAGTCCCCCCTTCATTTGCGCTCTGCAATTGTCCTCTTTTCAGAATTTCCTGGGGGTCCCGGATGCCCTTTCTCTGCCTTACCCTCTACATAGTGACCCAGCCCAGGGCCGGTGCTTCCGTTAGGAAAACCAGGCGGTCACCTACAGCCCCAGCATTTTGGGGGTGGCAAAAATAACAATGTTTATCTAATAATTTTCCTTTATTACCCTTTATTAATGATATGATACTGAAATATAAATAGTATTAAGATTTGATTTCTTTGAATGATGTATCTTCTTGGTATCAATTGTAATTTTGTAATAATCATAAGAAATGCAATAAAAAAAATTAAAAAATAAAATAAAATAAAATATCAAATTAAAATAAAGCATAAATACAGTGACCATGTAAAAACTAAAAATATAAATAAGGCTAAAAATTACATAAAAGTAAAATAAAGCGAGAAACTTAAATAAGATAAAATAAAGAAAAAACATGTCATAACTTCAACAGAAAAGAAATGAGGGGACATGAGATGTGGGTGAAAGGGGGTAGATATAGGAGTAATCTTAGGAAATATTTCTTTAGAGAGAGTGGTGGATGGCTTTCTCCCCGCGTGAGGCCCGGAGGGGAGAAAGCCATTTCTGCCAAACAAAGGAGCACGGTGCAGGAGCTCAATAGGTTAGGTGGGGGTGGGGAGTGCATGACCGAAGGTTCGCGAAGGGCACCAAATACCCAGTCTGTCCACTTATTCTGGTCCCCGCTTCTAGGGGGAACGTCTTGACATCTTGAAGAATGTCGCGTCTTATCCATGCCTGGCTTTTTCTATTTGGGGTATACCCTAAAGCAAATGCCCTTATGCAAAAGTCCCTCCCCACTGCGCCATATTAGCCATCTCCCGATTTGTGGAGATGAATCCCATGCATCCCATGGCTCCCCTGAACGCTCTCAGTTGCTGCAGTGTTTACCAAACTACCCCAGATTCCCGGCATTTAGCTTTCTTGTAAATCCGACGCAGTCCTTGTCTGGCCCCTGATACGATCAGCCCCAAATGGGGAGCCCACAGCACTGGGCTCTGCCTGCCTCCCTGTACAACCGAAGCCCTTTCCCCTTTGCTCTCGCTTCCCTGCCTCAGACAGGAAGCCAAAGATTGTACCGGTGCAATTTCTGTGGTTTCTTGAAGGTGTCCGAGGCGTGGTTCTCGCATTCCACACCGTTTTGGCTACCTAGCGCCCCCCCCCCCCCCCCCCGGCAGGTGGCCATTTGAGGGTGCGTAGTGGCCCAGCTGAAGCTCCAGCACAAACCTGAACTCACAGACAGACCTCCATAGCGACCTGGCTAACCCTGCAAATGAAAGCACTGTTTATAAAACCCTGCAATCAGGAGGTTGTCACTTTCCCACTGTCACAGCTAATTAATTTCTAAGCAAAACTATGGGAACTATTCAACCAAGGAAGGTCTGGACTTCTATGGAACCCATGTACCTGCCTGCTTCCCTCATCGCACTCCATCCCCACCAGTCCTCCCCCAACCGAAGCGGGTCAGAGACAGCTCCCAGCCTTTTCCCTTCCATTCTGATCTCAGCCCTTCTTCCCACCTCCTAATTAGGGATTAAAAAAAAATCATTTATGGGTAATGGGATACCGCCAGGGTAACACCGAGGCTGGGAAAATCTCCCTTATTGTTGCAAAGAGCAAAGAGGTTGGTTCTGACTAATTAAAATGTATCTTGAGCCTGAGTATCATCAATTAAGGCAAAAAAACAAAAAAAAAACAGTTTTCAGAAACGAGTGCAGTACTGCATAACATCCTATAGCACAGGACTTAACTTAGAAGTTTATAGAAAAAAGCACAAACTTCTCTGCAAAGCATTAACAAAAACAGAATTCTGCTATAATTATATATATATATATATATAAAATACTATATGAACAGAATCTCTCTAGCAATGAAGCATAATACTACAGCTCTTAGGGAGGATAACTTTCAAACAACTGCATGTGACAGCATACAAGCACATATATGGCTGCGAGCAGATCTACGCTAGCATTTTATAACCCTGAAATGCATGGATTTTTATCCCGCAATAAATGTGCGCATGTATGCCCCCAACGCAATGCATGCAATGCATTGAAAAAATGTGTATGTGTGGACTGAATGCGGACTTTTCCTACCTATTTTAAAAATATATGAGCGTATATTTTATGTGTGAAAATAAAGTAGGACTTAACTCGCGTATATCATAACATACGCATGTAAGCTGGCGTACTTTAAACATGCACGCATCAAGGATATTACAAGTTTTACCAATTGGCCCGCCAGTTCGCCCAGTCTCTAGGTCATCAAGATCTTCCTGGTTCTTCAGCCTGAACTCCCCCCAGGTCACTCAGACTGCCCACCCAGTCAGTGCTACACAATAAACCAATTTAAAATCACTTATGCCAGGTAATTAGCAGGTGCAAAAATATGCAAGTAAGTAAGCTGGAAAATCTATGCGCTTAAGTGTCTTTTAAAATAGCAACTTATGCGTGGCAATGTTGGTACTGCCCTCGGAACGGGGCAGACCACCTCTTTATTGCGCACATATATAGGTGCCTGTGCAGTGCCGACTTTTATAAAATACAGAATATGCGAGTAGAGGCTACTTATGTGTGCATATGTTCATTTTTACATGAATAACTCTCTGAAAACCCACCCCTTATTGTATGTATATGGACAGAATATGCCTATAAAATAAGTGACACTTAAGGACCTCTTTGATTGGCTGAGAGACCTTCCTAACTGTGCTTAGAAATGTTTGGGGGGGGAGGGGTCACGTGGGGTGATGTGCTAGGGAAGACATGTTCTCCCTTAGCTCTGGGTGCCAGAGACGCAACCTACCTGCATTGACTCTCGTTAACGGCAGTACAAGGTGCTAGCTACTTTATGAACAAATTTCCACAACCAATGGCCTCTAGAGGAGGCAAACGAGACAGGAAAAAAGAAAAAGGGAAGGCCGCAAATCCTAAGTTGGCGGCCGGAGCGGGAGAACCTGGGCCTCCGTTAACCAACCTGCTTACGATGGAAGTTTTGCAAGCTACTCTAGAGAGCATGCCGAACACTAAACTGGCCGGGATCACACAACAACTTGTAGAGGTACAATCGTCGTTATCAGAACTGGGACTGAGAATCGAGCTCTTAGAAATGAGAATTATCGGGCTGGAGGAGGGGCTGACAGAGAGTACTGATAAAGTTAGCGCCCAAGCAAAGGCACTTCAGGAGTGTCAACAAAAATTAGAAGACTTAGAGAATCGCCTGCGAAGGGATAATTTGCGGTTCCTGGGGCTGCCAGAAGCGGTGGAAGACAAGGGATTAGTGGTGTTTTTGGAGGTGTGGCTCCCGGAGGCCGTGGGCCTGGCGGAATTAAGGAGCGAACTCAGAGTTGAAAGGGCGCACCGACTGGGGATCCATCAGACTTGCGGCCACTAATCTCGATCGCAAAAATTTTAAATTCAGCGACTAAGCAAAGAATTTGGCTGGCATACAGGAAAAACCTGGAGATAACATACAAGGGGCAACATATTCGGTTACCCAAGATTACTCAGCCCAAGTGTCACAGCAGCGCAGGAAGTTCTCCCCGATATGGATCACAATTACCGGCCTAGTATTTAGAAGGGTAAACAGTTTTCCCAGCCGGATTTTATACCTGTGTTTTTCTTTTATTTACTCGGAGTTCCTGTTTTGACTATGTTTGAAGGATATGTGTACTACACATAGGTAACATGTTACCCTCGACATCGGTGTCTACAAGGTACTGTTCGATGTCTTTTCTTCTAATACATGGCTGTATATTCAGAGTTTCTATATGTGAACCTCTAGACCGAGGGCTACCAAACATTTCCATGTAAAAATGTTAATATGTGATCAAATGTACAGGCATCATGTTCTTGGATGTTTAATATGAAAATCCAAATAAAAACAATTAAAAAAAAAAAAAAAAGAAATGTTTATGATCAGTGAAAAAGTTTAAATAAGGGCTTTCAAGCAACAATTCTGGAGAAGGCCCCCAGGCACGGGTGGGGGGAATACCACCTCAGAAGATCCAGAAGTTACTGTAAATAGGCTCCCTTGTTCCTTCAGTTCCCCCCCCCCCCCCCCCGGTTTGGACCAAATTTATGCCATTGCTTACAGCCACACAATACAAAGCTAATTTGATTTATTACTGTCCCTTGTGACTGTTAAAAAAAACAACCTCTATTGTTCAAAGCAACTGCCTTGCAAAGTAGGCTAAGTACTAACAGCAGCCATCTCCCAGGCCCATCCTGTCTCAAATTAACTGGCCAGCTCCATGCACCTAGGCATCGTCCTTTTTTCCTCCCAGCATGGATCTTTTCCTTCAGGCCTAAAGAGGAAGTTGGTGATGCGCTGGTGATCCTTCTGCTTCCCCACTCCCCCTTCCCCTCAGAGCTCTGCCCCAGGAACTGCTTCCTGACTCTATAGGGAGGCCTCTTTCCCTCCCTTCCATGTTCTTCGGGGCTGTAATCGAACATTCCCCACATCACTGTTTGGGGCTGCTTCTCAAGTCTCTGGTCTCCTTTCTGACATGCGGGGCATGTGACCCGTCGTAAAAATATATCTATCTATCTATCCGCGATGAAGTTCCGAAAAGCAGAATATGAATCAAATAATAAAATAAATAAATACCTAAAGGAGGATAGCTTAAAGGCTGAAAACTACCCAACCCCGATCTAGGGCCTTCCTATCCAATACTGCTAATGGCTCTGAGTCTGGGATAAAAACAGAAGAACATAACAAATTGTCATACTGGGTCAAACCAAGGGTCCATCAAGCCCAGCATCCTGTTTCCAACAGTGGTCAGTCCAGGCTTCAAATACCTGGCAATTACCCAAACATTAAGTAGATCCCATGCTACTGATGCCGGTAATAGCAGTGGCTATTCTCTAA
Source organism: Rhinatrema bivittatum (assembly GCF_901001135.1). Classification (NCBI taxonomy): domain Eukaryota; kingdom Metazoa; phylum Chordata; class Amphibia; order Gymnophiona; family Rhinatrematidae; genus Rhinatrema; species Rhinatrema bivittatum. The sequence goes on from NC_042618.1 coordinate 479,428,963, forward strand.
GACAACTTAATTAATAGCAGTTAATGGACTTCTCCTTCAAGAACTTATCCAAACCTTTTTTAAACCCAGCTACACTAACTGCACTAACCACATCTTCTGGCAACAAATTCCAGAGCTTTATTGTGCGAATGAAAAATAATTTTCTCCTATTACTTTTAAGTGTGCTACTTGCTAACTTCATGGACTGCCCGCTAGTCCTTCTATTATCCAAAAGAGTAAATAACCGATTCACATTTACCCGTTCTAGACCTCTTATGATTTTAAACACCTCTATCATATCCCCCCTCAGCCGTCTCTTCTCCAAGCTGAACAGCCCTAACCTCTTTAGCCTTTCCTCATAGGAGAGCTGTTCCATCCCCTTTATCATTTTGGTCGCCCTTCTCTGTACCTTCTCCATTGTAGCTATATCTTTTTTGAGATGTGGAAACCAGAATTGTATACAGTACTCAAGGTGCAGTCTTGTCATAGAGCGATACAGAGGCATTATGACATTTTCCATTTTATTAACCATTCCCTTCCTAATAATTCATAATATTCTGTTTGCTTTTTTGACTGCTGCAGCACAATGAGCTGGCGATTTCAATGTGTTATCAACTATGACACCTAGATCTTTTCCTGGATGGTAGTGCCTAATATGGAACCTAACATCATGTAACTACAGCAAGGATTATTTTTCCCTATATGCACCACCTTGCACTTGTCCACATTAAATTTCATCTGCCATTTGGAACCCCAATCTTCCAGTCTTATAAGGTCCTCCTGCAATTTATCATAATGTGCTTGTGATTTAACTACTCTGAATAATTTTATATCATCTGCAAATTTAATTACTCACTCATCGTATTCCTTTCCAGATTATTTATAAATATATTGAAAAACACCAGTCCAAGTACAGATCCCTGAGACACTCCACTGTTTTCTCTTTTCCACTGAGAAAATTGACCATTTAATCCTATCTGTTTTCTGTCTTTTAACCAGTTTGTAATCCACGAAAGGACACCATTTCCTATCCCATGACTTTTTAGTTTCCTTAGAAGCCTCTCATGAGAGACTTTGTCAAACGCCTTCTGAAAATCCAAGTACACTACATCTACTGCCTCACCTTTATCCACATGTTTATTAACCCCTTCAAAAAAATGAAGCAGATTTATGAGGCAAGACTTGCCTTGGGTAAATCCATGCTGATTGTGTTCCATTAAACCATGTCTTTCTATATGTTCTGTGATTTTGATCTTTAGAATAGTTTCCACAATTTTTCCCGGCACTGAAGTCAGGCTCACTAATCTATAATTTCTTGGATTACCCCTGGAGCCCTTTTTAAATAATGTGGTTACATTGGCCACCTTCCAGTCTTCAGGTACAATGGATGCTTTTAATGATAGGTTACAAATTTTAACCAGTAGATCTGAAATTTCATTTTGAGATCCTTCAGAACCCAGGGGTGCATACCATCCTGTCCAAGTGATTAGCTACTCTTTAGATTGTCAATCTGGCCTACTACATCTTCCAGGTTCACAGTGATTTGGTTCAGTTCATCTGAATCATCATCCTTTAAAACCATCTCCAGAACTGGAATCTCCCCAATCTCCTCATTAGTAAAACAAAGAAGGAAAGAATTCATTTAGTCTTTCTGCAATGGCCTTGTCTTCTCTAAGAGCTCCTTTAACTTCTCGGTCATCTCTTGGTCCAACGATTCCCTCACAGGTTTCTTGCTTCTGATATATTTAAATAGTATCTTCCACTTGTTTCACCAGGTGGAAGATACAGAATGGAATATCACACTGGACCTCTGTATAATGTAAAAGCATGTCCTTCCCCAGTCAGAGCTCATATATAGCAAATAAGAGCAGATGCCACCTATGCCTCTAAACATTAATAAATCATTTTCTATAATATTGTAAATGTCACAGGTTCACGCTGTAAAAAAAAATGGTTGCCCCTGACTGGATAACTTGTTGATTTGTTTAATCAATAAAAATACAGTTTGAAAGAAAAGAGTTTTCCCTCCTATATGGCTCCTCAGCGACTATGGCAGCAATGCACTTCTTGGGGCTAGAGATGCTTAACTTCACCTCAAGCCTTAATGCCCCAAGAAGTCTACATGAAGTGCATGAATGGACATCCTGTTGGGCGGGCCTAATGTAGTAGACTAAACTGTACCCTTTAGCCTGAAGCTAATACTTGCATCTCTCTCTCTCTCTCTCTCTCTCTCTCAGCAAACAAGAAATATATACATGGTCTAATTCCATGATACTTGATTTACTGCTCAGGGATCACCTGTGGCTCTTGAATGCCCTCAGCGTGTTTCTTCTACATCACAGAATTTCAGTGTGTTCCCCGGCACAAAATAGAACTGTTGTTAAGAGCTGAGACGAAGACGGGAGACAATGCTGGCAAGAGACACTCTGCCAATATGGCTCATTTAAAAGGTAATTTCCAAAGCCACACAAGGGGTAAACAGCGATTTACCAGCATAGATCAGCCATCTAAAAACTAACGTCCCTCACTGCAGCTAAGACTGTGCACACTAATCCACAGTATGTGCCCTTTAATGACAAACTATTGAATATCAAGGGTCTAATAATTACTGTAGTTTCCTACAACTCTTCATATAAAAGGCATCTACTGCTCTCATGTGGCCATGGCTTTATCTTTCTGGGCTGATCCTGAGGTTCCCTCCCCCCATTCTGCATTTAAATACAAGATGGGAGAAACCCCTTTGTAATTTACCGAAAAGGAGGGAAGGATCATTTGCATCCATTGTGTTTATCCTTCTGTCGAGAGCACTGTCACACTGAAAGTTTCTGCTGCTCACAGGCGCTATATCACCTTTAATGCCAAGAGCATCAGTCACTCTCTGAGGTCTGTAGCTCATGCTGTACTTCCCTATATCTATTAATAAAGAGAGTATCAGTCATTCTATGGGCCCTGTTGCTTACACATCCCTATATCTATAAATACGGAGAGCTTTGGTCATTCTATGGGTCATGCTGGTCACATGTCCTTATGTTCCAGGGGTGGGCAACTCCAGTCCTGGAGGGCCACAAATAGGTCTGGTTTCCAGGATACCCACAATGAACATGCATGCGATATATTTGCATGTACTGCCTCTGCTGTATGCAGATATATTTCATGCATATTCATGTTGGATATCCTGTTTGTGGCCCTCCAGGGTCAGAGTTGATTGTATCCATTAATGCTGGAGCATCAGTAACTCCGGATTCTACCACTCACACATCCCTATAATACTTACATAGTAACACAGTAAATGATGGACCCACAAAACACAAAGGTAGGCGATCTAAAAAAGCCGTTAGGAAAACAATAGGATAGATGCCAAAGTCTTTTTCAATTCTTTATTTGAGTGGAGACGTGTAAAAACAAATGCCTGACTCAGGCCGAGTTTCTCCACTCTTAAAGCGGCTGCCTCAGGGGCTTATGCACTCTTTTTGAATCAGGACCATTAATAGCTACCGAGCTTATGATACAAAGTCAATTATCAGTGATCTGCGGAAAGACACCATTAGAAGAATGGAGATTTCACAAGAATATGATTTGTTACACACAAACTAAGATACGTTTTCACTGCGGATCACTGATAATTGACATAAGCTCGGCAGCTATTAATGGTCCTGATTCAAAAAGAGTGCATAAGCCCCTGAGGCAGCCGCTTTAAGAGTGGCGAAACTCGGCCTGAGTCGGGCCTTTGTTTTTACACATCTCCACTCCAATAAAGAATTGAAAAAGACTTTGGCATCTATCCTATTGCTTTCCTACATAGTAAATGATGGCAGAGAAAGACCAAGTTAGCCCATCCTACTTGCTCAGTTGTCATTCTTCCACTTGGGGTAGGTGAGCAAATAAATTCTCTTTCTCTAACCAACATCAGCTCTCTAACCCCCATGTCTTTTACCTGAACTTTCAACCCTTTTCCTACCATGTTCCTCCATATCAGGTCCAAGCATGCCCAGAATCAGTTAAAGTACTGCTCTCTGCCGCCTACAGAGAAAAGTCATTTCATGGTCCTCTGTGATTCTTACCATACCAACACTATATCCAAGTTTTCTAATAATCCGTGCAGCTCCCAAAACTAGGAAAGGCACACCTACATTAAGAAACCAGCTCTATACATAAGGCCACAGGAAGAGTTAGGGAAGCTCTGAAAGCCCCACCAGTCTCTCTTCCAAATTTTAAGACAAAGAGAGAGAAGGTGGGAGTCAAATATGGCCCTGTTACAATGGAGCATTATGCCTGTGTTTTTGAAATTAACTAATGGTGAGAGCAGTGGGGCTGAGAACCAGGGGCCCAAATCCCACTTCTCCCACCGATGCTCCTTCTGACTTTAGACAAGTCATATCTCACTCCTCGGCCTCAGGAACAAACAAAATGTTAGCACTTTGGGGAAATACCTGTGGTACCTGAATTTAACTCTCCTTGAGCTTGAGTTTGGAAGGGTGAGGGATAAGGAGGAAGCTCAGGAGGGGAAAGAAAAGAGTGTTCCACACAAAGCGTGGCCCAGCTATTCATGCCCTACGAGCTGCCCATTAATTCTCATAGTGTACCCAGGAAGGAGAAGCATGCATGACTACACATGTGCTTGGAAAAGAGCTCCTAAATATTTAGCCACTGCTAGTAACACTTGTTGCTGTGAGGTGCTGAGAGCAGAGCCCAGGTGCTGATCTGGACCTGAGCATCAAGCAGTGATGACTCTTTCATGGCACACCTGATTGGGTCTGTGGTACACTGATTGGGAAACACTGCTGTACAGTATTGTGGGAACGAGAGGCGACTCCCACAGGCCTGGAGACAAACTAGATTGATGCCAGCCTCTTAAAACAATATCTCTTTATTATAACTTTACACATGCACAACAATGGACTGTCTTCTCCTCACACTGTGTACACTCTTTACTTACAGTGTGTTGCTTCCTCTCAGCTCAATGTTTGGACAGTATTACACAAAGGAGCTGCCTTCCTCCTGGAGATCTGGTCTGGTTATCCCCACCTGGATCCCAGCTCTTATTCCCCAGTCTTTGGCTACACACTCTGAGCCCTATCTGCCCTGCAGGATCCCATCCATAGAGCATACTCTCCTTAAGGTATTTAAGGTGGACCAGGCATCTAGCCCAGTCCCACACAGGTACATCGGGGAACACTAGGGCATTACCTCACAAGTATGTCCTTCCAATTTTCTGGCTGAATTCTGATACAAGTATTGGTGAGGTTGCCTGGCGATAAGTTTCCCTCTGTCTTGTGGGAGAGTGAGAGTGAGTGTGTGTGTGTGTGTGTGTGTGTGTGACATGACTTCCAGTTAGCAAGTCAACAGTATGAGTTCTTTTAATTGGTTTGCAGCTTGTACTGAACTCTTCCAAGAGTCTCACTAAATGGCAATATAAGCAAGTATCCTGCAGGCCACTAGCTAGCCATCACCATTTTAAAGACATGGGCTACAATATAAGGCCTGGCTGAGTATGTATTTAAGTCTGCTGCCCATTTTTAACTCTCTCAGTCTAGTTACCCATCAGCACTGAAGCACTCTATCTCGAAAATATTATGGAAACAAAGATGGCAGACTAAGAGAAGTGCAATGCCACCAAAATGTATTTTGAAGATAGGTTATGTAGTTGTAGGTCTTTCACTTTTCATCTGAGTGGTTGTTTATCAGCAATGGTGGATGATCACCAGTTCATGAAAATGAGAGATCCCTTCCTTCCTCTTGGTTTGCCAGAGGACAATCTCTAGCTAAGCCACAATGACACTGTGTGATCCTCAGGAAGATATCATTAGTGTATGATAGTCTGACAGCTGATGAGTCCCAGTGCATGAGATATAATATACCTTGGAAATCTCTTGATGCCAGCACAGAGACTCTGGAATTCTAGCTGGAAGGGCAACAAAATCAAATCCACCAATAAAACCATGCAAGGAAAACTTGGTCAAAAAAATCCTGGGGATCTTGATCCCTGCTTACGTTTAGTGATTTTGTATAACAGTCCCGGCACTGCTCGCCTTTGAAGATTTGTGTGCCCAACTATTAATGTGAATTTTGTTTCCTTCCTGTCATTTGCAGGAAATTAATTCCTTGAGCAACAGAATTGCTAATTTTTTACCATGTTGAGAAGCCTGACTTGCAGGCTTTCTGCACTCCTCCCACAACTCAAAACTTAAATCCGGCCACTAGAGTTCTCGTTAGAGGTACATTTCCAAAGCCTTGGTTGACTTTCACGTGGATAAAATTAGTCTGCCATAGGCAGGTAAGTGGACCTTCAGCCACCCGAGAGTGTTCAGGCACTTTCCTAACATACACAAACTTGACCGCATTAACAAAGAAGCATTTTGAGGGTATCAGATTTATGAGCATACCTTACACTGTGAAAAGGTACTCGTGCAAACCGCTTGTCACTAATGGATCTAAATTTACACCCCTGTTTTACAACATGTAAATGTATCAGCATATATTTAGCTGCATAACCATCCAAACTTCAAATTCAGCACAGCTGGGTGCCTTACAGTCAGAAGCGTAGTCAACCAGCCGGAAGGCAGAAGCTAATGTACCTGTC
>NC_042618.1:479435621-479570570 GCF_901001135.1 Rhinatrema bivittatum
CTTTGGATGTCAGGCAGGACCCGTTCTGGTCAAAGCCCCATAGAAGTCAGAGTGAAAGACAAAAGACGTCAAGCCTGGGGCTGCTGACCTCTCTGGGGGAAAGGTTGGTGGAAAATAACAGATTTTATTTTCTGATCCCCTACCCAGGTCACGCCCCGGGACGCCTGCCCAGAGGAAGCCGAATACTACAGCAGCCTGCGCACTTTTAGTTGGGGCGGGGTTAAAACTGCCTGCTACCTGGATAAATCGGGGTTCACTTACATTAATGTCTTTGAAAATGTTCTCCAAGTGGCCTCTAAGGCACCAAGCAAGGCTGCCAGCCAGCAGAGTAAGGGATCATTATTAGGCCTTAAATAATATAAAAGTGTTCATGTCCGGCAGAAGCAATAGCTCTGCTGACCAGGCCATCACCCTGAAGAAGAGTAAACACTGCCCACAGATCTGCACTGGGACTCCTGCTTTTCAATATATTTATAAATGATCTGGAAAGGAATAGGACCAGTGAGGTAATCAAATTTGCAGATGATACAAAATTATCCAGAGTGCTTAAATCACAAGCAGATTGTGATACATTACAGGAGGACCTTGCGAGACTGGAAGATTGGGCATCCAAATGGCAGATGAAATTTAATGTGGACAAGTGCAAGGTGATGCATATAGGGGAAAATAACCCATGCTATAATTACACAATGTTGGGTTCCATATTAGGTGCTACAACCCAAGAAAGAGATCTAGGCGTCATAGTGGATAACACATTGAAATCGTCGGCGCAGTGTGCTGTGGCAGTCAAAAAAGCAAACAGAATGTTGGGAATTATTAGAAAGGGAATGATGAATAAAACGGAAAATGTCATAATGCCTCTGTATCACTCCATGGTGAGACCGCACCTTGAATACTGTGTACAATTCTGGTCGCCGCATCTCAAAAAAGATATAGTTGCGATGGAGAAGGTACAGAGAAGGGCAACCAAAATGATAAGGGGAATGGAACAGCTTCCCTATGAGGAAAGGCTGAAGAGGTTAGGACTTTCCAGCTTGGAGAAGAGACGGCTGAGGGGGGATATGATAGAGGTGTTTAAAATCATGAGAGGTCTAGAACGGGTAGATGTGAATTGGTTATTTACTCTTTCGGATAATAGAAAGACTAGGGGGGCACTCCATGAAGTTAGCATGGGACACATTTAAAACTAATCGGAGAAAGTTCTTTTTTACTCAACGCACAATTAAACTCTGGAATTTGTTGCCAGAGGATGTGGTTCATGCAGTTAGTGTAGCTGTGTTTAAAAAAGGATTGGATAAGTTCTTGGAGGAGAAGTCCATTACCTGCTATTAAGTTGACTTAGAAAATAGCCACTGCTATTACTAGCAACAGAAGCATGGGATAGAGTTAGGGGCGGATTTTCAAAGGGTTATGTGCGTAAGCCCAAGAATCCGCTTCTGCACGTGCCAAGTCTATTTTGCATAGGCCCGGTGACGCGCACAAGCCCCGGGAGAAGCGTATGTCCCAGGGCTTGAAAAAGGGGGCGGGGAGGGGGTGGGGCTGGAGCCTCCAAGCACAGCGGCCATTTGCTGCTGTGCATGGGATCGCGGGCCGGCCGTTGGCTGGCGGGCGTAACCTACGCCTGCCTGGAGGCAGGCACAACTTATCAGATAAAGGTAAGGGGGGTTTTTTAGGTAGGGCGGGTTAGGTAGGGGAAGGGAGGGGAGGTGGGAGGGGCAGAAGGAAAGTTCCCTCCAAGGCTGCTCCGATTTCGGAGTGGCCTCGGAGGGAATGGAGGAAGATTGCACGGCTCGGCATGCAAGTGTGCACCCCCTTGCGCACCGACTCCGGTTTTATAACATGCGCGCGCGGCTGCGCGCGCATGTTATAAAATTGGGCGTAGATTTGTGCGCGCCGGGTTGCGTGCACAAATCAACGCCCGCGCGTAAATCTTAAAATCTGGCCCTTAGTTTTTGAGTACTTGCCAGGTTCTTATGGTTTGGATTGGCCTCTGTTGGAAACAGGATGCTGGGCTTGATGGACCCTTGGTCTGACCCAGTATGGCAATTTCTTATGTTCTTATGCTCACCCCCAGACATAGAAGGTGGCAATCCCCGGGTCTGCCTAGCTGTAAGGGTTAATGGAGCGGGGTGGGTTATTTATTTCTTTAGACATTTTCTATACCCTCCTTCTCTGTGTAGATCAGAATGGTTTACAAAGTGACATTCATAGCTATAACTCAACAGACGGACGATGACTGCGCACAGAGTCAGTGTTCTCTCTGCCATCGCTCACTGTTTCTCTCTTTCACTTTATGTCTGGATAGATTGATCCCAGGACATGGGAATATTTAGAACGGTTCCTAAAAAGCTTTGGTACACACATTTATTATGAAAAGCTGATGAAAGAAAAACCTCTTTTCTAAATGCAAATAGCTCAGGTGTTCCTAGTGGGGCTGCTTTTGCAATGAAAGGATTTGCCTCATCGGCGCACATTCCCCAGAGGTCTCCGCTACCTCCAGCAAAGAACATCCTTGGATCACAGCTAGGATGGGGTTTTCAATCATTCAGTGCCCAGGTAAGTTACAAAATATATTTGCTAAGGTACCAAACTTTCTTCCTGCTTTTCTTCCCGCTGGTTACCTGAGTGTTACCTGCTTTTGAAAACTCTTCTGGCAGAGCCAAGACCCAGCCTGACTGTGCAGCATCGCACTGGTTTATCTCTAGACACTGCAAAAAGGAAATCCTTGCAGGGAGATTTTCATCAGCATGGGGTGCCAGCAAAATAAAGCAAAACACTTTTTACATGCAAATGAAAACAAATAAAACAGCTTCACATAAAAACAGTCTTTGACTGAGGTGACGAGAGGGCTGGGCAGGGATATTTTGCAGCACTCCCTGGGTGAGCCTGAACTAGCCAGATCCTAGCAGCTAGGCCTGGCCAGTACCTGGATATAGGAGCCCCAGAGAAATCCATGGGCTGTGGCTCGGGGTGGCCAACCTGTGGCTCGGGAGCACGCTAAGCACCATTGCAGAGGAGGAGCATTGAACCAGGGAGATTGCACAACAGAGAGGAGCCATTCTGCTCCCTGCTCCAACCCCTCCTCTCCTGTCCTCACCATGCTGCAGAAACAGGAGGGAGGGAGAGAGGGAGCGAGGAGCAGATCCTTTTCACTGTCCATCCTTGCTCTGCCCCGGCCCCCATTCCTGAGGTCATGAAGGCAGCCCAGCACAGAAGAGCCAGCCAGCTCCCTGCTCCAACCCTCCTCTCCTGTCCTCACCATGCTGCAGAAACAGGAGGGAGGGAGGGAGGGAGCGAGGAGCAGACCCTTTTCACTGTCCATCCTTGCTCTGCCCCGGCCCCCATTCCTGAGGTCATGAAGGCAGCCCAGCACAGAAGAGCCAGCCAGCTCCCTGCTCCATCCCTCCCCGTCCTGTCCAGCCTTTTCTGTTGAGGAAGCTGGAGTGGCCACTGCTCCAGGCCCGGCCCTTGGGATTCAGCCGACAGCAGAGGAGGGAGTCAGCCAGAGCTCCAGGCAGGCCAGAATGATTTCAGTGAGACAAAGGGGACGGAGGCACAGAAAGGAATGTTGTGGTGAGAGTGGACGATACCAATGCTAGGGGGGAGAGCGATCCACCAGGGGGTGAATGAGGGAGTGACATGGAAAAGGGTGAATGCTGGGAGAGTTTAGGAGGGGGTAAGGAGAGGAGTTGCTGAATGCTGTGGGAAAGGTGAGGAAGAGGTGAATGCTATTAATTAAGTTCACTTAGAGAATAGCCACTGCCATTAGCAATGGTTACATGGAATAGACTTAGTTTTTGGGTACTTGCCAGGGTCTTATGGCCTGGATTGGCCTCTTTTGGAAACAGGATGCTGGGCTTGATGGACCCTTGGTCTGACCCAGTATGGCATGTTCTTATGTTCTTATGCTATCTTCCTCTCTATCTCCCTGTGGATTTGACTGTCCAGCACATTATTCTTCCCCAAGGTCCATGCTGGCATGTGATCTGCATGGGAGGGAGGGAGGGAGGAAGGGCCAGGATAAGGGGTTGCCTGAGAGCCATGAGTGAGGGGGTTTTGACTATGAAATGGTGTGAGGGGAGTGGATGAGAAAGCCAGGGATGGGAGAATAAAAGGTTCAAAAGAACCGAGGCAATGGCAGCAGAGAGGTGCGAGGAATATTTGGAGTGGGAGGTGTGTGTGAAAGAAGGCCCAACATAATGTCAGGGAGAGGATGAGGCAGAGGTAGTGCTGATGGGTGTGAGAGAGCCTGTGGTGGAAGAGAGAGAGGGCAGTGGCAGAGCCAGAGTTAATGAAGGCTTTGGAGGAGAAAATGAGTGTCCAAGGGATACTGGTGCTTGGCAGAGTAAAGAGACAGGGGGGTGCAGGAAGAGTTATGTGGGGGCTTCTAAGCTCCAGAGCTGTTGAAAGCACCAGGCGGCCACCTAGAAGGCCACTGGTCTGAGGGCAGTTACAGCATGGCTTCTCCTTCCCAGATGCAGGGCTCGGAGGAGGAAGCAGTGGGATTGCCTGGGCAGGAAGAAGGAGAAGTCTGCATCCAGAGGCAGGAGGAGTGCTACAACCCAAGAAAGAGATCTAGGTGACATAGTGGATAGCACATTGAAATCGTCGGTTCAGTGTGCTGTGGCAGCCAAAAAAGCAAACAGAATGTTGGGAATTATTAGGAAGGGAATGGTGAATACAACGGAAAATGTCATAATGCCTCTGTATCGCTCCATGGTGAGACCGCACCTTGAATACTGTGTACAATTCTGGTTGCCGCATCTCAAAAAGGATATAATTGCGATGGAGAAGGTACAGAGAAGGGGATGGAACAGCTTCCCTATGAGGAAAGACTAAAGAGGTTAGGACTTTTCAGCTTGGAGAAGAGACGACTGAGGGGGGGGATATGATAGAGGTGTTTAAAATCATGAGAGGTCTAGAACGGGTAGATGTGAATCGGTTATTTACTCTTTCGGATAATAGAAGGACTAGGGGGCACTCTATGAAGTTAGCATGGGGCACATTTAAAATTAATCAGAGAAAGTTTTTTTTCACTCAACGCACAATTAAACTCTGGAATTTGTTGCCAGAGGATGTGGTTAGTGCAGTTAGTGTAGCTGTGTTTAAAAAAGGATTGGATAAGTTCTTGGAGGAGAAGTCCATTACCTGCTATTAAGTTCACTTAGAGAATAGCCACTGCCATTAGCAATGGTTACATGGAATAGACTTAGTTTTTGGATACTTGCCAGGTTCTTATGGCCTGGATTGGCCACTGTTGGAAACAGGATGCTGGGCTTGATGGACCCTTGGTCTGACCCAGTATGGCATTTCCTTATGTTTTTTTTCTTATTGGCCCTGCTCTGCGTGGCATTCATAAGAACATAAGGGGCTACCGCCGTCAGTCCCTATGACATAGTAAGGGAACAGGGCCATTGGCGCCATTTTGAATACTGGCAGCCAACGGCCCTTTGCCCTTACTATGTCACAGGGACTACCGGTGCCATTGGTTGGCCCCTGACACATGGTAGGAGCAATGAATGGCCGGCTCCATCTTGTGCTCCTACCATGTGACAGGGGCCGACCAATGGCACTGGTAGCCCCTGTGACATAGTAAGGGCAAAGGCTATCGGTGCCATTTTGAATACTCGCAGCTGATGGCCCACGTGCAGGAGATCGCTCCCGGACCCCCGCTGCACTACCAGGGACTTTTGGCAAGTCTTGGGGGGTCAGGAGGGTGGGGGTAAATTCAGTAATGATACATTGCATTCATAGGGGTTCACGATATATTTTCGCGAACCCACGAATGCAACAAATAGGGATCTATCCGTTGCGGATTGCACATACGTTCAAAACGAATGCACATCCCTACTAGGCATCATAGTGGATAATACATTGAAATTGTCAGCCCAGTGTGCTGTGGCGATCAAAAAAGCAAACAGATTGTTAGGAATTATTAGGAAGGGAATGGCAAATATAACGGTGGATGTCATAATGCCTCTGTATCGCTCCATGATGAGACCGCATCTTAAATACTGTGTGCAATTCTGGTTGCTGCAACTCAAAAAAGATATAGTTGCACTGGAGAAAGTGCAGAGAAGGGCAACCAAAATGATAAGTCTACAAAATCATGAAAGGACTTGAAAAAGTTAATGTAAATCGGTTATTTACTCTCTCAGATAATAGAAGGACCAGGGGACACTCCATGAAGTTAGCAAGTAGCTCATTTAAAACAAATTGAAGAAAATTATTTTTCACTCAGTGCATAGTTAAGCTCTGGAATTCATTGCCAGAGGATGTGGTTACAGCAGTTAGTGTAACTGAGTTTAAAAAAGGTTTGGATAAGTTCCTGGAGGATAAGTCCAAAAACTGCTATTATGGTAATTAATAAGCAATAGTAGCTTGTGATTTATCTAATGTTTGGGTAATTATTACCAGGTACTTGTGACTTGGATTGGCCACTGTTGGAAACAGGAAGCTGGGCTTGATGGACCCTCGGTCTGACCCGGTATGGCAATTCTTATGCTCTTATGTATGTTCTTATTGATCAGATCGGGCAGGGGTATGATTTATCCCTGTCCGATCTGATGTGTAAATTTAGGGTGGTACTTGCCACCCTGAAGCGATGCTGGAAGCAATGCTAAAAGAAATCAGGGAAGCTAACAAAATCAGCAGCACAGTAATAAAGGGAGATTCAATTACCCGGGTACTGACTGGATGAATGTCACATCAGGATATGCTAGAGAAGTAAAGCTCCTGTAAATGACCAATTCATGGAGCAGCTGGTACTAGAACCAACAAGAGGGGAACTATTTTAGACCCAGTCCTTAGTGGGACACAGGATTTGGTGAGAGAGGTAACAGTGTTGGAGTCACGGGAATAGTGATCACATGATCATCAAATCTGACTTATTAACTGGAGGGAGGACACCAAAGAAATCTACTGCAACAGTATTCAACTTTCAGAAAAGTGATTATGATAAAATGAGGAAAATGGTTAGGAAAAAGATGAAAGGAGCAGTTGCAAAGTTTAAGAGTTTAGCTCAGCATGGACAGGGCTGGCAGAAGTGGCTTGGACGGCAGTTTTGAAAGGATGGACGAGATGAGAAGTGGGGCGGCTGAGGCAGGGAGGGCATTTTCCATTTTTGGGTGTGTGTTTGAGGAGCTGGGGCTGTTTTTCGTGTGTGCAATTTGAGAGACCCTTCCACTGCCACGGATAAAGGAGTGCCACCACAGTGGCTTAGGGGAGTGCCTTAGAAAGTCGTCTTGCTTTGCTGCTCCAGGCACTGTAGGTTTCTTTCCATTTTATTTTTTTTTAATTTTTTATTTATTGCATTTCTTATGATTATTACAAAATTACAATTGATACCAAGAAGATACATCATTCAAAGAAATCAAATCTTAGTACTATTTATATTTCAGTATCATATCATTAATAAAGGATAATAAAGGAAAATTATTAGATAAACATTGACGATAAGTAAACACTACGGAGCATATACAGGAACAAAATTATATTAACCAATATTCTTCCTAGTACTCCTTCAATCATTTATACTTGTAATCCCTTTATTACTGCTCTTCGGGGTGGGTGTCTAGAAACGCTCTTAGTTGTTCTGGGACATTAAAGATATATGAATTTTGTTGGTATTTTATAAAGCACTTGCAGGGATAACGTAGAGAAAATTGGGCTCCTCTATCTACCACTTCCTTACGAAGTGCTATGAAATTTTTTCGCCTGAGTTGTGTTATTCGCGTAACATCCGGGAATATTCTCACTGGTGCTCCATAGAAATCTAATTTCTGTTGTCGAAAATGAAGTTTCAACACTTCATCTCTCTCTGATTGGGACATAAATTGTACCAGTAAGGTAGCTCTACTTTCAATTTTAGATTCGTAAGATTTCTCTAGGAAATCAGTCAGGTTAAAAGTTTCTTCAGCCTTTGCATTTTTATCCACTTTAGCCTGTTGTAAATAATAAGCCTTAGATAGTTTAGGCAAGGAATTATCTGAATATTTTAGAATATTCTTAAGATAACTATTAAACAAATCCCCTGGAGTAACCAGATGAACTTGTGGAAAATTTAATATTCTTAAATTCAGTTTTCTACTCATATTCTCTATCATTTCTAATCTCCCCTCATGTTCTTGTATAGATTTTATTACATTAACCTGTGTTTTCTGTATTCCCCCAATTTTTTCAACAGCAGTATTAACATTCTTCTCCAATATCTCTACCTTCCCTTGCACAGATGCATTTTTATTTAAAACTTCTTGCACATTTAAGGTTAACTTATTGATTGACTTCTGCATCTTCATAATCATTAATCCCAATTCCTCCAAAGTTAATTTTTTGGGAATTATCTCTAATATATCTTGTCCCATGTTTCCCGAATCACCCTCCCCTGGCTTTTGAGAACTACCATTTCCTCCCGAAATGTCCGAGCCTTCTCCAATCTCCCAGGACTTTGGATCTTCAGTGTCCATTGAGATTTTAGTTGGAATCCCAACATCTCTAGAGAGATTGAGTGGGCCTCCTGATGTCATTTTGGCACACTCGTAATCCATAATGGGAGGAGCCGGTTTCTCCGGGGCACCGGGGGTAAGAGATAGTTCATTAGCCAGAGCGGCAGACTCCTGCTCCTGAGTCATGCCGCTAGCGGCTCCAGCCGGTGTTCTTAATGAAGAAGTTTGAAAGCAATCAGGAATAGTTACTTGATGTGATTTTACTGGTGTTGATGTTGCAGATAATTCTCTGATTTTTGCTTTTCTTTTCGAGTGGGGCATGGCACACTTCACCAGGTAATACTATCATGCCTTTTACACTTCTTAAAGAAAATAGTCAAATGAATGCTTTCAATTTTAACCCAAGAAGAATTTTAATTTTACTTATCTTGTCGCCGTTTTCTAAGGCCGCCCTTTCTTCAGAGACAAATTTGTTCGCCCAATGCCGGCCCAATCGGACGAAGCCGGACTAAGCCGAGCGCGCCCCTTGACCGCGCGCGGCTTAACCGTCGCGCCGGCGGCGTCGCACCGGAGTAGACAGAGTTTTATTGTCTACCGGCTCCTCCTTCTCCGACGTCACCAGCAGCGCCAAATCCGGAACAGGTAAGGAACGTAGCAAACGGGCCTCTCAGCAAGCAAGCAGACCCCGAAGAATAGTGCGGCGACGTCTACCCGAGTAGACAGAGTTTTATTGTCTACCGGCTCCTCCTTCTCCGACGTCACCAGCAGCGCCAAATCCGGAACAGGTAAGGAACGTAGCAAACGGGCCTCTCAGCAAGCAAGCAGACCCCGAAGAATAGTGCGGCGACGTCTACCCGAGTAGGCAGAGTTTTATTGTCTACCGGCTCCTCCTTCTCCGATGTCACCAGCAGCGCCAAATCCGGAACAGGTAAGGAACGTAGCAAACGGGCCTCTCAGCAAGCAAGCAGACCCCGAAGAATAGTGCGGCGACGTCTACCCGAGTAGACAGAGTTTTATTGTCTACCGGCTCCTCCTTCTCCGACGTCACCAGCAGCGCCAAATCCGGAACAGGTAAGGAACGTAGCAAACGGGCCTCTCAGCAAGCAAGCAGACCCCGAAGAATAGTGCGGCCGGAATGTAGCAAACGGGCCTTCTTTCCATTTTTATATTTCTTTTGAGTGGGAAGATAGCGTATCCGAGCCTCTTTGGGTTTGTCTTTGAGGCAAGAAAACCCTGTTCTACTATTTTTCTGGCCTTGAGATTCCCTAGAAGCGCTCTGTAAGTCCACGGCGGTGTCCTGCACCAAACATTTTTTGTGGAGAAGACGTTGTATGTTCACTAATGCAGTTGGCACCCTAGTAAGCACCGGGCACTGAAATCCAACAGGAGTGAGGAGACAGAGCCAGCCAGGCACTAGGCAGGAAGAGGGAGAGAGTCAGCCAGGCGCTAGGCAGGAAGAGGGAGAGAGTCAGCCAGGCGCTAGGCAGGAAGAGGGAGAGAGTCAGCCAGGCGCTAGGCAGGAAGAGGGAGAGAGTCAGCCAGGTGCTAGGCAGGAAGAGGGAGAGAGTCAGCCAGGCGCTAGGCAGGAAGAGGGAGAGAGTCAGCCAGGCGCTAGGCAGGAAGAGGGAGAGAGTCAGCCAGGCACTAGGCAGGAAGAGGGAGAGAGTCAGCCCCAGAGAAGCTCCTGACCAGTGGCGCCAGAGGAGGGGGCAGAGAAGTCCGGGATCACCCGAGGAGGACCCCTTTCATTTCTTTCCTTCTTCTGGGGGGTTTTCAAAAATGTATTGTTTATTTCAGTTTGGCAAATGAGCCAAACAAATAAACCAAAACCCCAAAATAAAAAAATGAACCAAAACAAACATCCCCCCGCACATCCCCAATTTCCATTGTCTTTTAAGAAAACCGCAGGATCATAGAATTGTGACTTTTATACGATAAAACATTTATTCAGTCAAGAAAGTGCACTTGGAATATTACTGAGAAAACTGGCATTTCTGAGCAGACAAGATAGAAATTTAAATATCCAAAGTGTTTTGTTTCCACCTTAATATTGTTTGTGAGACTGAAATGCAAATTAAGTGGTTAAAACTCTTTCATCTTAGGTCATTAAAAATCCAATTCCTGACTTCCTGCCCATAGCTACATCTTTTTCCAGACCTGTCACTCCTCTGATTTCAGCAGTTAGCTCCCTTCTAATGAATGAATTGGCGTTTCATTGCCTTATTATCCTACGAAGTAAAATGCACACTCACTGGCGCTAATGCTAATTTCTCATAAAAGAGACATTATCGATCCGGGGGCTACCTGGGCCACCAGCCTTTCACATCTGGGCCTGAAGAATTAAAGGAAAATCACATTTGACAGCAGTAAATTCACAGGCACAATCGTGTTGCCAATTTATATGCAAAATGAAATGCTTTATGAAAATCTCCCGGATTTCCGCCCCGAGATACAGGGGAGAAGACTTCACGAGACGAGGCTGGTACTAATATGCCCCCACTCACCTATTAGTCTGCAGCCACTGCCGACTCCCTTTGATGTATAAATAATCACCTTAAATTACAAGCAGCAAGAAGGACCAGGGCTCTGCCATTCTTATTTTGCAAAGTACTTTCTACTCTGGAGGGTCAGATTTCCCCCGACAAATTCTTAATTACTGTGGTGCAACAGAAGCAGGAGTCTGCATAAATCTTGGAAAAATCCCACGTGGCAAGGAACTAATATTACCAAACATTTTACGTGGCCTGCGCACTGAACTCCATAATTAGATAATATTTTTCATGGTGGTGCACTTGAAGACTTAATCGATTTAATTTTTTATGAGGTTTTTTTTTTTTTTTAATTTGAACAGGAGTATGCCAGTGACCATTGCCTATTTTAAAAATCATTAAAATTCTGTCCATGGCATTAATAAAGATTAAAGATTACTAATACGGCATTCATAACCTTGCTGGTTTTCCAGAAAACCAGCGCTTTAAGGTAAATGCTAAGGGTCATTTAATATGTTGGTCACTAATTACAAGCTGGGCTAATAGCTTCCTTTTCTAATTATTCTGGTGGAAAAGTTGTGCTATTTGGGATTTGTGCTTCTGATTTTCCTATTTGACTTTTCTGACACGGTGAGTAATCTTAGAATTAAGCTTCTGAGCCCTGGTGGGCAGCACTAATTCTCGCTGATTAGCTGGATAAAAGTGTGCAGACTACTTTGCCTTGATGTTACTCGCCCCAAAGCTACAGCGCCTACCTTCCGTTGATGTACAATGTTTTTTTCCCCGCCTTGGATGAGTGGCTTTTTTATTTCCGTTTCAAACACTGGGCAGTAAAGGCGATACCATCTTAGCTGGAGCTCTGCTGACATCTTCAGAAGAAAGAGGCAAAATCCTGAAAGCAAAGAAGTGGATCCAAGCTTTCGTCTAATTACTTTTATTTAATCGTTCATACGATGGGTTACCGTGAATTCTGCTACAGAGAAATGTTGGGGTCTCCTGCTGGTTTCGCATAGATGCAGCGGGTCGACAGGCTTTATTATGGATGACTGGACTGGCCTACCAGTGTATTTGTCCCAAATGCTTGGGACAAATACACAGGGCAGGGGTAGAAACAGAGTTGAGAGGTTGGGGAAAGCATGGGGAGCTCCTGACCGCTGCACTCATCTGCCCAAGAACGGTAGATGATCAAGAGGGAAGGAGTAATAAATATCCTGCAGGTGGTGAAATGCGTCCAGCTTACAGCTGGGATGCAGCCTTCCCTAGAGCACTGGAAGCTGGAACAGCAGAGCAGGCTGGTTGGGACAATTGATCCTAAGAAGCTTCTGTTATGCAGCAACGGCAGGTGGATCCATGGTGTCTCACTAATGGGTGGGAGATCTCTGGGAGACCTGGTGTTGATGCGGAGGAGTTTGACATTGAAGAGACCCTGGTAGGAGCAGTTTTCTGTCCATGCAGGTGAATGGAGAGTGGGTGATTGCCTGATTGGGGGGTGCATGAGGGAGATCAGAAAATGGGGGAAGTCCATGTCCCTCCACCATGCCCAAAGGCCATGTCCCTCCACCATGCCCAGAGTCCATGTCCCTCCACCATGCCCAAAGGCCATGTCCCTCCACCATGACCAAAGTCCACCATGCCCAGAGTCCATGTCCCTCCACCATGCCCAAAGTCCATGTCCCTCCACCATGCCCAGAGTCCATGTTCCTCCACCATGCCCAGAGTCCATGTCCCTCCACCATGCCCAAAGGCCATGTCCCTCCACCATGCCCAGAGTCCATGTCTCTCCACCATGCCCAGAGTCCATGTCCCTCCACCATGCCCAGAGTCCATGTCTCTCCACCATGCCCAGAGTCCATGTCCCTCCACCATGCCCAGAGTCCATGTCTCTCCACCATGCCCAGAGTCCATGTCCCTCCACCATGCCCAAAGGCCATGTCCCTCCACCATGCCCAGAGTCCATGTCCCTCCACCATGCCCAAAGTCCACCATGCCCAGAGTCCATGTCCCTCCACCATGCCCAGAGTCCATGTCCCTCCACCATGCCCAGAGTCCATGTCCCTCCACCATGCCCATAGTCCCATGCCCATAGTCCATGTCCCTCCACCATGCCCATAGTCCATGTCTCTCCACCATGTCCATAGTCCATGTCTCTCCACCATGCCAAAAGTCCATGTCCCTCCACCATGCCCAGAGTCCATGTCCCTCCACCATGCCCAAAGTCCCATGCCCAGAGTCCATGTCCCTCCACCATGCCCAAAGGCCATGTCCCTCCACCATGCCCAAAGTCCATGTCCCTCCACCATGCCCAAAGTCCACCATGCCCAGAGTCCATGTCCCTCCACCATGCCCAGAGTCCATGTCTCTCCACCATGCCCAGAGTCCATGACCCTCCACCATGCCCAGAGTCCATGTCCCTCCACCATGCCCATAGTCCCATGCCCATAGTCCATGTCTCTCCACCATGCCCAAAGTCCATGTCCCTCCACCATGCCCAGAGTCCATGTCCCTCCACCATGCCCAAAGTCCATGTCCCTCCACCATGCCCAGAGTCCATGTCCCTCCACCATGCCCACAGTCCATGTCCCTCCACCATGCCCAGAGTCCATGTCCCTCCACCATGCCCAAAGAGTGCCGTGGCAGTGCCCCTTGGAAGAGGATGAGGGGGGGGGCGCAGGCTCCTCCGTGGCACAGCTGCTCTCTTCTTTTGCATGGATATTTGGTGCCTTCAAAAATTTGGCGCCCTAGACAATTGCCTGTGCCTAAATCCAGGCCCGGGTAGGAGTCAGCCGAGGGGGGTGGCTCTCACTGGGCTCCAGGAAGGGAAAGGGCTGTTTCCTTTTCTATCCAAAAGTGGGAATCCTGCGGTATCCAGATCCAAGAAGGTCTCCGTGGGACGCGAATGCCGAAAGTGCAGGAAATGAGGCAAGCAATGGTGCCCCCCTCCAGGAGTGGAGCACTTGCACCGTCACCCAGCAGCCTCTGCCCCCCGGGGTCAGCTTGAGGGGCTGGAGGAGGGTGGAGCCTGTCTCCTCGGACCTTGCACCCGACACTTTCCGGGGGTTGCAGCCCTATCTGCTATCCACATGGGGCGAGGGGGTCATGGCCAAGGAGGCGGCCTTGACACAACCGGTTAAGTCTAAAGTTTCCCAGCTACACGAGGCTGGACAAACGTAAACCTAACCAGTCATAGTCGAAAAGTAGCCAGAGAACTTTAATGCGAGATATTCAGTATGGCGATTATTTTATTTAGCTGAATAAGTTGTTTGTTCTTGGAAGAAAGCGTTCTTGTTATGTTTTTTATTGACCGCTGCTGCTGCTGTGGAAGCCTGTGAGCCCTGATAAAATCAGGGTCTTTTAATATCCCTTGATATTTTGTGTGCTTTGCCTGCTAGAAAGAAACCCCAGCAATTATTCCAAGGTGTGGGTGCGTGAGGAGCTGGGGAGCAGTCAGAAGGGGTTACTCGTTCTTCACCTGCAGATCAGAGCCGGCTTTTCCATCAGGCAAAACGAGTGATTGCCTAGAGCAGTACAGCTGAAGGGGTGGCATCGGGGGTTTTGCTAGCTCGGATGATCCTGAATCTCAGCAGCAGCAGAGAACAACCACCTGCTTCCTGCTCCAGCCCCTCTGATCCCAGAGAGCGTGCAGGGAACAAGAGCAGAGGAGGTGAGGCTAGAGCGGACAGAGGCCAACAGAGAGGAATCATTCTGCTCCTTAATCCAGCCCTCCTCTCCTGTTTCCCCCCTCCCCTCCTGTCTGCAGGGAACAGGAGGGGAGGGGCTGAGGCTAGAGTGGACAGCAGAGCAAAGAATGGCTCCGTTTTTGACGGCATATTTTTACTTTTCGTTTGTGATTATTTATTCTGTAAGAACATAAGAACATAAGAACTTGCCATGCTGGGACAGACCAAGGGTCCATCAAGCCCAGCATCCTGTTTCCAACAGAGGCCAAAAACCAGGCCACAAGAACCTGGCAATTACCCAAACACTAAGAAGAACCAATGCTACTGATGCAATTAATAGCAGTGGCTATTCCCTAAGTATAATTGATTAATAGCCATTAATGGACTTCTCCTCCAAGAACTTATCCAAACCTTTTTTGAACCCAGCTACACTAACTGCACTAACCACATCCTCTGGCAACAAATTCCAGAGCTTTATTGTGCGTTGAGTAAAAAAGAACTTTCTCCGATTAGTCTTAAATGTGTTACTTGCTAACTTCATGAAATGCCCCCTAGTCCTTCTATTATTCGAAAGTGTATATAACCGAGTCACATCTACTCGTTCAAGACCTCTCATGATCTTAAAGACCTCTATCATATCCCCCCTCAGCCGTCTCTTCTCCAAGCTGAACAGCCGTAATCTCTTCAGCCTTTCCTCATAGGGAAGCTGTTTCGTCCCCTTTATCATTTTGGTTGCCCTTCTCTGTACCTTCTCCATCGCAACTATATCTTTTTTGAGATGCGGCGACCAGAATTGTACACAGTATTCAAGGTGCGGTCTCACCATGGAGCGATACAGAGGCATTATGACATTTTCCGTTCTATTAACCAATCCCTTTTTAATAATTCCTAACATTCTGTTTGCTTTTTTGACTGCTGCAGCACACTGAGCCGACGATTTCAATGTGTTATCCACTATGATGCCTAGATCTTTTTCCTGGGTGGTAACTCCTAACATGGAACCTAATATCGTGTAACTACAGCAAGGGTTATTTTTCCCTATGTGCAATACCTTGCACTTGTCCACATTAAATTTCATCTGCCATTTGGATGCCCAATCTGCAAGTCTTGCAAGGTCCTCTTTTAATGTATCACAATCCGCTTGTGATTTAACTACTCTGAATAATTTTGTATCATCCGCAAATTTGATAACCTCACTCGTCGTATTCCTTTCCAGATCATTTATATATATATTGAAAAGCACCGGTCCCAATACAGATCCCTGAGGTTCAGCACAGAGGTGTCTGCTGACATACAGTAGTTTCTCTGGTGGGATCTATAGCAGTTTGGCTTAAGGGTTTTGTGTTACTTCACAGCGTGTCTGGTGAGGAGATAAAATGGCCCTGTCGCAGTCTGAAATAAAGGTTTGGCATGGGTTGGAGGAAGAGCACCCATTCACCCAAATACATGCAAGCCCTTTTATTCACCTCTAGTGGCCCTCGGATGCAAATGAGATTCCCTCCTGTTCTAGGCTGGTGTGAGTCTGGGCCAGAGCTACTACAGCCGGGGCATTCCCATTACTTCTAGTGGAAGCAGTTTTGACAGGTTGAAAATGTCAAAATAAAACAGGAAAGCTAGCAGCCACAAGCCCTGCTCTTTTGCGCTATCACAAAACACCTCTAAAAGATCTTTTCACAAGTTCACCTTAAAACAAACAGTAGCTAAAGTTTGCAATCTACCTTGCAGAGGGTACAGATTACGGCCCTCACCTGCTTCCACATACCCCAGGGGCAGCTCCCTACACATGCATGTGACTAGGAGAGCCCCGGGCTGGGGGCAGTAAGAAAGGCAGATAAAAGCAGCAGGCCTGGCTCCTCGTGCGATCCCCCCCTCAGTTCCTGCAGACTCTACCCCGGCGAGTCGTGTGCTGGATTCGGGCTCAGGCCAGCGAGGAGCAGGCCAGTCCACAGGAAAGATCACAAGGTCCTTTTTCTCTTTTTCTCTTTGTGCTCGGCTTTCATCTGCTCGCCTTGTGTTCTGGTGTCTTTTCTCCTGCGGGATGCGGTGTTGCTGCAGAATGATAATGAGGAGAGAGGTTTTCTGTCTTTCCCAGGCAGTTACTGTCTGCTCTAGCTCACTGGTCCAAGCAAGTGATCCCCCTGTGCCAGGGAAGGTTCCCTCAGACCCCCCTCACCACTCCCCAATCCCATCCCTGAGTCCCCCAGCACACACCTAATCCCTGCGGCCCCTCTTAAGCCATGCCTGCTGCCTCCAGCTCCTGTCCTGGCCGGGCTGCAGAGGGGGATGGTCTCTCACATCCTGGGCCCCTGGGGGGGGGGGGGGGTGCATCGAGCAGCTCTTTACCTGGCACGGGGAGGGGGAGGAGCAGCTACCTGAGGCCACGTAGAAGGGGTGTGGCTTGTGGCTATGCTGCCGGGGCGGGGCAATGCAGGGGTCCTCAGAAGTGTGGGGGTCTGGGGCAATTGATCTGGCTCCCCCTCCCCCCACCAGGATAGCATTGACTGAGGTAATGTTTTGATCATTTTTATTTATTTAAAAGTTTTATATACCACAGCCTTCAAAAAGTATTGATCAGGGCAGTTTACAAAGTCATATTCACAGTAAAACAATATCAAATCAATTAACACATCAATAACAGGCCCATTTAAAAAAAAACAAAAAAACAACAAATAAATTGACAAATCATGAAAGTTACACATTTCTAAACCGGTTCACTAGCAGTAGCTCTGCATGATTAGGTGTAGGGAGTAGTTCCGATCTGTTAATGATGTGAGACTATATTATACTAGCCCATAATGGCAAAGGCTGGTTTTTCTTAAACTTTTAGTGTTGGATATTAAACGGAGTGCATTCCAAAGAATGGGACCCGCGACTGGAAACGCACGCTTTCTCCTGAGATGGAGTCTGGCTATTTTAGCAGTGGGAATGTACAACAGGCTTTTGTTTGCAGAGCGGAGGTGCCTTCCCGGTTTATAAACACAAAGAGTTGTGCATAATCACATGGAGGCGTGCGTTATTATGGAGGAGGTTGTGCATCATGGCAAGAATTTTATAAGAAACAGGTAACCAATGTAGGGAGCAAAGAACATAAGAACATAAGAAAATGCCATACTGGGTCAGACCAAGCCCAGCATCCTGTTTCCAACAGTGGCCAATCCAGGCCATAAGAACCTGGCAAGTACCCAAAAACTAAGTCTATTCCATGTAACCATTGCTAATGGCAGTGGCTATTCTCTAAGTGAACTTAATAGCAGGTAATGGACTTCTCCTCCAAGAACTTATCCAATCCTTTTTTAAACCCAGCTACACTAACTGCACTAACCACATCCTCTGGCAACAAATTCCAGAGTTTAATTGTGCGTTGAGTAAAAAAGAACTTTCTCCGATTAGTTTTAAATGTGCCCCATGCTAACTTCATGGAGTGCCCCCTAGTCTTTCTATTATCTGAAAGAGAGCTCTGTGTCCTCTGCGATTAGAATTAAACAAAATACACACTGCTGCACTCTGAATTAATTGCGGTGGACAGATTGCACTTGCTGGCTGGCCTGGGTTTAAGGTATTACAGTAGTCTAGACCTGTGAGAATTAAGGCTTCTAAAACTAAGCAAAAATCATTTGAATTGAGAAGAGGCTTCAAGTGTTTAAGCAGATAAATCTTATAAAATGAGAATTTAACAATTGAAGATATGTGATGAGTCATTGACAATTCTGCATGCAAAGTTACTCCGAGATTTCATGCTTTTTGAATTATAGAGATAAGGTGAGCTCGGGGGACAGGAGATGAATTTGGTGTTGCAGATGGGTGCATAATTTCAGTTTTAAGCGAGTGTGATTGTGAGGAATCAGTGCTGGTGGAAGGAGAGGCCGCAGATGATGATGAAGAAGAAGATATGTAACCCAGAACCCGATGTCTGGACTTGTCAAAGCGGCAAGTGATGTGCAGGCGCCGAGGCTGAAGAAGGAAGCCATTCCATACCGGTGCCAGCAGTGAAGTGCGCCCGGCCTAGCACTCAGGCCTACGCATGGCTGGGCACGCATTTTGGACGCGCTAGACTAGCACCCAATGGATTACGGAGATTAGCGCGTCCAAAATGGGCGCCCAAACAAATGCGTAACTGCGATAGCGCCCATCACATGTAAATTCCATGTAGATGAGGGTAGTAGTAGCTATTACCCCCCCCCCCCCCCGGTGCAGAAAATCGCCGTGAGCCCAACGCATGCTTTCTAATGTGGCATCTTTAACTCCAGCCCCAGAGATGGCTGCAAGTCAAGGGCTCATGAGAAATTAAAAACCACGGTCCTCTGTGATTCCTCCTACTTAGTATCATTGCCGCACTTACATTTACTGCCTGCGGTGTTTAAAAATGAAGGGATATTGGCTTGATTTAAAAACAAAAGATTGTGGCTGCACAAGTTACAGGCTCAGCAGCACGGGGCACTTAGCTATGGGCCAGTTCAGCAAAGCCGGCCAGAAGCCGGATAAAAATGGGTGCCCGATGCATAGGAGCACCAGGGACGTCCAATTCTCCCCTAGCGCGGCCTTTTTTTGCGCGGCCCCTCATTTAAATAAATACCGCATCGGACGTTCAGGGGATGAGGCAGTGCGCGCGTTAGGGAAACGCTGCAATGCGAGCGCCCGTTTTAACGCGCGTCGTCTCATTGCATCGGCCCGGGAGAGGTCATCTCATGTCCCACCTCTTCGCCTCCGAGTCACTGCAGCCCTGGCTTTTCTCACCTCCACCAGCGGCAGCAGCAGCTTCCAGACCCCTGTGGGGAGTCACGGCGTGAATGAGCCGCTGTTATCACGCCTGGCTCTGTACTACACGGTCCATGAGTGCTCACCTCGGGAGGACAAATCAAAACAAAAATTTTTCCTCGCGCTAGACAGCCCCAAACAGCAAACGATGACAGGAGGCTGTGACATCACCCTCCTCCCCAAGGCATTCTGGTGTTTGAAGTCCCTGATCCAGCCCATGCAAATCTCTGCCACTGCTACTTTAATCCCCCTCTCCAGGAGCCGAGGAGCTTGGCAGCTCTGCCAGCGGCTGTCACAGATGTAAGGGTAT
The DNA here is from genome assembly GCF_901001135.1 of Rhinatrema bivittatum. Classification (NCBI taxonomy): domain Eukaryota; kingdom Metazoa; phylum Chordata; class Amphibia; order Gymnophiona; family Rhinatrematidae; genus Rhinatrema; species Rhinatrema bivittatum. The sequence continues at coordinate 479,455,297 of NC_042618.1, forward strand.
CCCCGTCTCCGTCCAGCAAGGGGGCGGGCCTACCACGGATTATTTCTTTATTTTCCCCACTTTTTCCCCCCGAGAATGGGCTGAAAGTGGTGTGGGCAGGGCTAAGCCGGCACCAGAAGGGCTCCCGTGCAGCGCCTTTCCATCAGGGAAGGTTTTTGGGGGGCACAGGCTTGGGGTATGTAAGCCCTTGGAGCATGCTCACTTCTTTAGAGGGAAGGCGAGGGACATGGGAGTAGGGGTTGCAGTTTCGTCATGGCCTCATTCCCTGAGGTCTTTGATGCAAAGGAGCAGAAGGGATTTTTGGGGTGGATTGCAGTGGAGAATTTGGGACTGTGACCAGTCTGGAAGAACGGGCTGCCCCTGTATCCAGAGGGCTGGCTCATTTCTTCTCTTTGCTGCAAGTCACGGCCCGGGTGAAGAGAAGCCGAAAGAACTAATGAGACTTTGGAGAAGTTCTGGATAAGATGTTCTGACCCACGTTCTGGAATTGTGGTGTTTTCCCAGTCTTTTTGCGAGATGCGTGCTGGGACCTCATTCCAGCTACTCGAGCCTCCAAGCAGGGGATGCAGGAGAGCTCAGAAGGGCAGTAGCAAGCAGTGTGCACAAACTATCTCTCATCATCATGGCTACAATTTTTAAAAGGGGAAACATTGGGGAAGAGTCCGGGGTGGGATTTCTGAAAAAGTGGGCTGGCTTCCATAATGCACAATATCGCACAGCTTAACGTAACTGAAAAAGGTGTAGTTATTTTTAGTGTTAAAACTGTGTGATATGCCCATAATGCAATTTGTGATTGTTACGCCCGTCGGTCACAGACGGCTGTGACTGCTGATGATCACCTCTTTCTTTGCTGCATTGACTCCTTTGGGGAGAGTGACGGCCTCTGCCAGATACCACTCACTTGCCTGGCATCCCTGGGATGGCATGGGTGCTGCCAACCGCCATCTTGCCTTCGGAATCATTTCGGCGTGTGCACACACAGGGCCAGTCTTAAGCACATCATGGTGGGAACCTCAGGGGCATCCCCTCCGGATGACGTCATCCTTCCAGGACATTTAAGCCGGCTGGTCCTGCCTACTGACGACTTGGCAACGAGTTCCCTCATTGCTGAATCTACTTCGCTCACTATGGACTTCCCGTTCTAGCTCCTGCACCTTTGGTGTGAGATGTTCTGGGTACCTGCTCCTCGGGGGCCCTTTCCTCATCTCTGGCTTTCCGCTCCTCGGAGGGCCTTCTTGTGTTGGACTGCTGCCTATCCCCGTTCCCCGGGGCTTGTGCTGGAACATACGTCACTGTGAGTACCTTCACTCTACGGACCACTACTGTACCATCTCTAGTGTGGAATCCTCTCTGGTGTACCCCACACTGAGGGCCACTACCATTCCATCTCTAGTAGGAAACCTCATTGGTGTACCTTGTTTTTTTAATTTGTTTTTTTAATTTGTTTTTTTAATTTGTTCATTCTATGGTAACAACACTTTACCGGCCTTTCTTCTTTCCAGCTTGTTGTAAGCTTCCAAGTTCTCTCCCCCTGTTGATTGTAACTTTGACTTATTCCTACCTATTGTTATCTTTCGTTTACTTGAATTATTACTCTAGTTTTCCCTTTGTTAAACTGTAAACCGATCCGATATGGTTATTTACTATGAAGGTCGGTATAAAAAACTGTTAAATAAATAAATAAATAAATTGTGCTGTGGACCTCTGTTGTACCATCTCTAGTGGGAAACCCTCACCGGTGTACCCTATGCTGCGGGCTACTACCGTACCATCTCTACAGAGAGAGCCTCATCTGTGTAACCCACTCTGCGGACCATTGCCATATCAGTATACCCCACCATACAGACTGTGACTTTCTCCTGCACTCCCTGCTCCATGGGCAGTGCCTCTCTAACTGTTGAGAGTCCGGGGGTGAATCCTTGTTCCAACTGACAGAGAAGGAGTTCCCCGCAGATAGAGCTGGTCGGAAGGCAGGCCGCTGCGAACGGTCGACGGTCTTCACCCTGGAAGCCCGCGACCCCTCCAGGAGAATCCTGTGGAGGCCCGGACCGCTGGGACTTAGGTGGCTTTGCCCTGGAAGCCCGCGGTCCCCCCAGGAGATGCCCATAGGGACCCGGGCCGCTGGGACTTAGGAGCGGCAGGAGATGTAGACGATGAGACGGACCAGGATCAAGGCAGGCGGCTGAAGACGTAGACGATGAGACGGACCAGGATCAAGGCAGGCGGATCAGGCAGGCAGGTTCAGCAACTCTTCTTCCCCTAGGAGACGACCACGTTGCAAGGCAGTGAGTGAGGCTCAGACGCCGAGTTAAATCTCCCCTGGCGTCTGACGTCACTCAGGAGGCAGATCCAGCTTTTCACGCCAGAGGCCCTTTAAAAGGGTTCCCTCTGTGTGCGCGTGAGCCCTAGGGGCGGGGCCAGCTGCGTCTCCCTCGTGGGAGTGCTGCGCGGTAGGCCAGGATCCCATCGGAGGCCTCGGGACCCACGCCAGCCACCGGGACCAAGGCCAGGTAAGGGGCCGGTCGCGGGGAACGCGACTGGTACCAGTATCTCTCTAATATAGACTCTATTCCGCAGCTGTGTGACATCTGCTGAGACCTCGCCTCCCAATGGTGAGGCTCACAGGGCTCCTCCCCATGGGCGGTGCCATCTCTCACCTCAGCCCAGGGCCCACATACCTACAAATCCTAATAGTGAATTTTTCACAAATTCTGTTTTGGGCATTTTAGGAAGGAACAGAGATGTGAGAGTGAGAGCCTCTGGAACTGGTAGCATAGTAAGCAGCTATTTATGCTACTATAGGAGGCCCACCTAGTGACTCGAGGTGAGGTTTAGGTAGGAGTGTAGGGGTTAGGGGCCACTTTTACATGCAGAGTGAGACGTACGGACAGAACATTACGTTCTCTGCCTGGGTAACATCAAGCTAGGTTGAGAGAACAGTATAAATCTCGTCTTTGTGTGAGTTTCCTCACTCCGAAGGACATGAAGTCTTCACAAGAGAGCACTGTTCTGTCCGTACGTCTCACTCTGCATGTAAAAGTGGCCCCTAACCCCTACACTCCTACCTAAACCTCACCTCGAGTTACTAGGTGGGCCTCCTACAGAGATATAAATACCTAACTGCTGCAAGGGCCTTGCAGATAGTCTCGCTCTCTCTCTCTCATTAGCATAAAAAACATCCCCTTTTTCTATCGCATGTGATATTTACAGCAATTTGCTAAATCTAGCTATAGGTTTGTACCTGAGGCAATGGAGGGTAAAGTGACTTGCCCAAGGTCATAAGGAGCAACAGTGGGACTTGAATAGTGGTCTCCTGGTTTATAACCCCCTGCTCTAACACCTAGGCTACTCCTCCACTAGGGTGCTAGTGGGCTTAGCTCCTGAGTGGTAACCAGATAGCCCAAGCCTGCCCTCAGCTTCCTGAGCTCATTCTGTGCCCTGAGAGCTGAGATCTCCCGACCTAGAGGAGCAAGTGCTGCTCCCACAGAACCAGCCTCAGATGCTGCAGGTGGCTCCACTGTGTGCCAGGGACTTCATCCTCAGGTCCTGGGCGAAAATGGGGAACAGAAGGAGAGAAGTTAACTAAAGGGAGGAGAAGGGGTATTGGTGGATCTGGCGACGGCAAGGAGAATGGAGCTTGCTCTAGCCCGACTCCTGCTGAGGGATGTGGGGCTTGCTTCTCTGAGAAGCTGCTGATATCTGTGTGAAGCTAAAGAAGTGGGCGAGAGTGTGAAAAGCAGTGGGAGCAACAGCTGAGTGAACGACGGGGTTATTTTCCCCACAGCATGGCTCCCATTCCTTAGTGGCTGCAGCGATTGTTGGGTCATTTGATCAACTGACCTTGCAGATGTGGGGAAAATGGGTTAGAAAGCAGAGTACAACAGCAAAACAATGCACCGTGTGCCTACAGTTTCAGCCATGCATTTTTTGAAGCCCAGACAGCTAACACCACTGTGAGCATTTCCCTTCACTCTCCCTAATGCCAGCCTTTACACAAGCCTTTTCATTGCTACAGAGACAGCCTTACGCAGAGTTGTGATGCCTAGGTGAGCTGCACATATAAAGAAAATTATGAAACTTACTAGATGTAAATTTGGTGTATTTACCATTGGCCTGCTCCAAATTTTCAAGCAGGGGCTGTGATCATAAGAACATAAGATGTTTCCATACTAGTTCAGACCATGGGTCCATCAAGTCCAACAGTGGCCAATCCAGGCTACAAGTACCTGGCAAGTACTAAGAAGATCCCATGCTACGGATGCAAGTAATAGCAGTGGCTATTCCCTAAGTAAAATTGATTAATAGCCATTAATGGACTTCTCCTCCAAGAACTTATCCAAACCTTTTTTGAACCCAGCTACACTAACTGCACTAACCACATCCTCTGGCAACAAATTCCAGAACTTTATTGTGCGTTGAGTGAAAAAGAATTTTCTCTGATTAGTCTTAAATGTGCTACTTGCTAACTTCATGGAATGCCCCCTAGTCCTTCTATTATTCGAAAGTGAAAATAACCGAGTCACATCTACTCATTCAAGACCTCTCATGATCTTAAACACCTCTATCATATCCCCCCTCAGCCGTCTCTTCTCCAAGCTGAACAGCCCTAACCTCTTCAGCCTTTCCTCATAGGGAAGCTGTTCCATCCCCTTTAGCATTTTGGTCACCCTTCTCTGTATCTTCTCCAGTGCAACTAAAACTTTTTTTGAAAGGCAGTGACCAGAAATACATAAAGTACTCAAGGTGTGGTCTCACCATGAAGCGATACAGAGGCATTAAGACATTTTCCATTTTATTCACCATTCCCTTCCTAATAATGCCTAACATTCTGTTTGCTTTTTTGACTGCTGCAGCACACTGAGCTGACAATTTCAATGTGTTATCCACTATGATGCCTAGATCTTTTTCCTGGGTGGTAGCTCCTAATATGGAACCTAACATTGTGTAACTACAGCATCACCTTGCAATTGTCAACATTAAATTTCATCTGCCATGCAAGTGCCCAATCTTCCAGTCTCACAAGATCCTCCTGCAAAAAAAAAAGCCGTAAATAAACAACTTTCCGAATATCTCGAGGAGCACAACATTATTTCCCCTGCACAATACGGTTTTCGTAAATCACTAAGCACAGAGTCACTTTTACTCTCTCTCACTGATAATTTACTTTTGAACCTGGAGAAAAAACAGTCATTCTTACTGGTCCTATTAGACCTATCCTCAGCGTTCGACACGGTAAATCACTCACAACTACTAGAACAATTATCAAACATAGGAATAAAAGGCTCAGCCCTCAGTTGGTTCAAATCATTCCTATCAAACAGGTTTTACAAGGTCAGAATTAATAACAAGGAATCTGACCCCATCCTATCAGACCAAGGCGTACCTCAAGGTTCATCCCTCTCTCCCACCCTGTTCAATGTTTACCTCCTCCCCCTCTGCCATCTGCTATCACAACTCAAACTTACTCATTACCTCTATGCAGACGACATCCAGATCCTCATCCCCATCACAGAATCCATTCAAAAAACCTTCGCCTACTGGGAGAATTGTCTTCAACCAATTAAACAACTACTCTCCAGCCTGAACCTGATTCTAAACTCCAGCAAAACAGAGTTGCTACTGATTTCACACAACCCGAACACCCACCCACCTAGCCAGGCACAAACCACATCTTTAAACATGGAGCTCTCTGCTGACGTCAGGAATCTAGGAGCATGGCTTGACAACCAACTTAACCTAAAAAAATTCATAAACACAACCACTAGGGATTGCTTCTTTAAACTACAGGTCATAAAGAAACTAAAGCCACTCCTTCACTTCAATGACTTTCGCTTCGTTCTTCAATCCATTATTTTTTCGAAACTTGATTACTGCAACTCAATCTTACTTGGCCTCCCCTCCAACAGCATCAAACCCCTACAGTTGGTACAAAATGCCGCAGCCAGAATCCTAACTAACACCAATAGAAGAGACCATATTACCCCCATCTTGAGCAACCTCCACTGGCTACCCATCAAACAGAGAATCCTATATAAAACCTTAACCATCATTCACAAAGCAATTCATAACGTCGCACCTATATCTCTACAAACTCAACTTCGCCCACACTTATCTTCCAGACCCATCAGAAGCGCCTACAAAGGCACATTAGTCGCAGCGCCTGCCAAATCAACACTAAGAAAAAGAGCGCTCTCCACTGCGGGACCACACCAATGGAATGCACTCCCACCAGACCTACGACTCGAACCCAATCTACCAGAGTTCAAAAAAAGGTTAAAAACTTGGCTCTTCAGGCAAGCGTTCCAATTCCCAGAGTGTAACTAGGCACCTACTCCTGACCTTCAGACCCAACCATTGCAGGATGTCACTAACACCTTGACACTTAATTTCATTCCCGTACTTGCTTATTCGGATGTCTATTTAACAGTCTTTATTCACCTTCATATAACCGCTTACTGTAGACCATATACGCTACTAAAGTTGCTTGAAAAAAGGTGAACACACACATACTTTTCAATACACGAATAAGGTTATTTGTTATTTGGTTAAATATTATTATTACTTTCTATGTTCCTTGTAATAATGTTCAATGGTTGATTGTTATTGTTTCAATGTTCTATGTAAAAAAAAACCCCGGTCTAACCTCCCAGACCAGGGCAACCTTCTCGTTACATGTAAACCGGATTGATTTGTATTGCATACAGGAATTCCGGTATATAAAAATTAAAAATAAATAAATAAATAAATCACAATCCACTTGTGATTTAACTACTCTGAATAATTTTGTATCATCTGCAAATTTGATTACCTCACTCGTCGTAGTCCTTTCCAGATCATTTATATATATATTGAAAAGCACCGGTCCACGTACAGATCCCTGAGGCACTCCACTGTTTACCCTTTTCCACTGAGAAAATTGACCATTTAATCCTACTCTCTGTTTCCTGTCTTTTAACCAGCTTGTAATCCACGAAAGGACATCGCCTCCTATCTCTTGACTTTTTAGTTTTCTTAGAAGCCTCTCATGAGGGACTTTGTCAAACGCCTTCTGAAAATCCAAATATACCACATCTACCAGTTCACCTTTATCTACATGTTTGTTAACCCCTTCAAAAAAATGAAGCAGATTTGTGAGGTAAGACTTCCCCTGGGTAAATCCATGTTGACTGTGTTCCATTAAACCAAGTCTTTCTATATGCTCTTTGGTTTTGATCTTGAGAATAGTTTCCACTATTTTTCCTGGCACTGAAGTAGGCTCACCGGTCAATAGTTTCCTGGATCACCCCTGGAGCACTTTTTAAATATTGGGGTTACATTGGCCACCCTCCAGTCTTCAGGTACAATGGATGATTTTAATGATAGATTATAAATTTTAACTAATAAATCTGAAATTTCATTTTTTAGTTCCTTCAGTACCTTAGGATGCATACCATCTGGTCCAGGTGATTTGCTATTCTTTAGTTTGTCAGTTTGACCTACTACATCTTCTAGGTTCTCAGTGATTTGGTTCAGTTCATCTGATTCATTATCTTTGAAAACCATCTCCAGAATTGGTTTCTCCCCAGCATCTCAATATTAAACATAGAAGCAAAGAATTCATTTAGTCTTTCTGCAATGGCCTTATCTTCCCTAAGAGCCCCTTTAACCCCTCTGTCATCTAATGGTCCAGCCGACTCCCTCACAAGTTTCTTGCTTCGGATATATTTAAAAATGTTTTTATTATGAATTTTTGCCTCTATGCCCAACTTCATTTCAAATTCTCTCTTCGCCTGTCTTATCAATGTTTTACACTTAACTTGACAATGCTTATGTTTTATCCTGTTTTCTTCAGATGGAACCTTCTTCCAATTTTTGAAGGATTTTTTTTGGCTAAAATAGCCTCTTTCACCTCACCTTTTAACCATGACGGTAATCGATTTGCCTTCCTTCCACCTTTCTTAATGTGTGGAATACATTTGGACTTCGCTTCTAAGATTGTATTTTTAAGCAATGTCCATGCCTGTTGTACACTTTTAACCTTTGCAGCTGCATCTTTTAGTTTTTTTCTAACAATTTTTCTCATTTCATCAACGTTTCCCTTTTGAAAATTTAGTGTTTTCCAGTCATTAGTTCAAGTTTAATCATGTTATGATCACTATTGTCAAGTGGACCCACCACGTTACCTCTCTTACAAAATCCTGTGTTCCACTAAGAATTAGATCTAAAAATAACTCCCTCGCTCATTGGTTCCTGAACTAATTGCTCCATGAAGCAGTCCTTTATTCCAACAAGGAACTTTACGTCTCTAGCAAGTCCTGATGTTACATTTACCCCGTTAATATCGGGGTAATTGAAATCTCCCATTATTACTGCACTGCCACATTGGTTAGCTTCCCTGATTTCTCCTAGCATTTCATCATCTGTCTGACCATTTTGTCCAGGTGGATGGTAGTATACTCCTATCTCTATACTCTTACCCAACACACATGGGGTTTCTAACCATATAGATTCTGCTGAGTCTCTTGTATGATCTTTATCCTGTTGGACTCTATGCCCTCTCAGACATAAAGTGCCACACCCCCACCAAGTTGATCCTCCCTATCATTGCGATATAATTTGTACCCTGATATAGCACTGTCCAACTGGTTATCCTCCTCCACCAGGTCTCTATGATGCCAATTATGTCAGTCTCATTATTCACTGCTATACATTCTACCTCTCCCATCTTACTTCTTAGACTTCTGGCAATGGCATACAGACATTTCAAAGTGTGTTTTTTGTTTGTATTAACAACCTGCTTTTCAATTGATGGGGATAATTTGGAATCCTTGAACTCAGGTGATTCTTTACTCATAGGCATATGGACTACTTTTGCTTTTATTGGAACCTCTCTATTGGGATGCCCTAACTCTCCTGTTTCATTAGTATCCTTCAAAGAGACCTTCCTTTGAACCATGAATTGCTGAGCAAATGTCGGCTTTTCCTCGGCACTTGCTAAGGAACTGGCCGTAGCACACTCCAGGCAATCGTGGGGCTAAGCCCCAGCACCGGTCCTCAGTGCAGGGCCAGACTGGGGCTAGGTATCGGTGTAGTTTTTTGGCCCCTGTAGTCCAGCCAGGGCCGCTGGATGCCTTTTTTTTTAGTGGTTTTATTTTATTTATTTTGGGGGGGGGGGGTTTCTTTTTTTAATATATTATTTTCGTTTGGTAAATGAACCGAACTGAAAAGAACATTAAACGAAATAAATAAAAACTAAAACTATCCAAAATAAAAAAATAAACCAAACCAAAAATTTTGGAGCTGCACATCCCCTGTTATATTCTCTTCTACCCAAGATGATGCATTACAAAGAGGTAACAGATGTGGCCATGATCGCACTCTTTGGTTGGCAGCTGGGAGGAATCCTTATCAGTGGAGACAGTGCAACTGGGAAGACTGGGGCGGAGGGGGCAAGATTATCTTTTTCTTCCAGAATGTACTATACTACCAAATCATATTCGGTTTATGCTCCAGTTACCACATCTATTGATGATGCCTTAAAAAGAATATCCACTACCTCTCGGTTTTTAAGTCTTGGTTGACTCACAATCAGCTAGTATTAACTTTTAAGAAAACCAAGCTTATTTTGTTGGCCCACTTCCCTAAGATAGTATCAGATATAAGTTTTCTAACACCTGATTTTAAATGATTTCAAATCCCAGTGAAACATCAGGTTAGGAAGCTCGGCATAATTATAGACCCTAGTTTATCTCTCTGTCCACACAACAGATCTGCTCTACAGACTTTGCTTACTTCATAACGTCAAGCCATTTGAAAGCAAAGCCAGTTTTCAATCTATAGTGCATTCAATTATAAACTCTTCAGCTGAATCTTGCAATTCCCTTCACATTGGTCTTCCTTACTCTTCTGTTTGCGCTTTACAGTTGGTACAGGATGTCGCAGCCCGAATGACGGCGGGCGTTCCCTTGCATGATAATATTAGTCCCACGCTGACTAAGTTATATTGGCTTCCTGTTCTCTGGAGAGTTGAGTTTAAAATTCGAATCAGAATTTTTAAAGCTATTAATGGCTTAGCGCCATCCTGTGTCAATTCGGCTATGAAGATCCATCAGCCTTCTCGCCTATTCCGCTGCTCACCACAGGATTTGCAGGATGTTGATTCCCTCTGTAAAACGTTAGACTCACTGAATCCAGAGAGCGACTCGTCAGTTTTGTTGGCCTTCAGTCATGGAATGAGTTGCCAGAGTCGATAAAATCTGCTTTAACTGTCATTCAGCGTAGGAAGTCTCTGAAGACCTGGTTATTTTCTCAGTCCTTTGTAAAACTGCATCGCCCCCCCGGTGACTGATAGCCCCCCATGCTTTTGTGAAATTAATGATGATCTTTTTCTGCACTACATCCCAGCTTTGGGAACTTCTGACCAGGCTCTTTATAGTTTTGACAATCATCGTTTTCTTATGTTTTTGGATGTAGACAGTTGTTTTTGTCTATGGTATTTGTTTGTCAGGATGTTTTAAATGATTTTATGATTGTTTTTATGTAACTGACCGAGAATTGTGATTGAGCAGGATAGAAATGTTTTAAATAAAATAAATAAGAACGTAGCCCACTCCAGGCAGGCCCTGGGACTAGGCCTCGGGGCCGGACCCAGCTCAGGGCTAGGCCCTGGTGCCAGGCCCAGTCTACGGCTAGGCTTCGGTGTTGGACCTGGTTCAGAACTAGGCCTTGGTGCTGGCTGGCCCTAGCCCGGGGCTAGACCTCGACATCTGGCTGCCGGACACCTTTTTTTTTTTTAAATGTAACGGATATGAAAATACCCACAATATTTTTACATTTTTGTTGGAGGTTATTTTTGGTTCGTTCCATTTGGAAGAAACTGAAAATGGCTTTATTTGTTGCATTTTTATTTTTGCATTCATTGAAAACAAATGCATATCCCTAGCTTATAAGTACCCCTTTATTTCCCGCAGCATCCACCTTTCCCGTGACTACACAAGTTGCTCCTGGGTCTATCCCGTTGTAGCCTTTTAGCTCTCTAAGGTAGGAGGCCCTGTGGTTAAAGGTGCAGAGTATCCCAGCAGGTGAGGGACAATCCTGCCCTTTCCTCCTGCTGGCACCAGGAGTGGCGAGGAAGTGGCCGTCATCCGCCACGAGCAGCCAGACAGCTTGCAGGCCAGCTGTGCCATCTTACCGATGTGCAGGCACATCCCTGGAAGCGGAAACGTTACACATATAAATTACACATATGCGCATACGTTAGGAGGCAAAGGCATGCATATTTTATAAGCAGCAGATCCCGCCACATGGTTGATAAAATATGGGCGTACCTTTAGGCAATCCAGGGTACGTGTGTATACGTGGCAGCCTAGGCACGCCGTTGGAAACGACCCTCTTACTATCTGTGTAAAGGGCTGGCAGCCTGACAGCAGGGTGATGTAAAAACCACATTTCATTTATTGCCTTGGCCAGAAAGCTTTTGTTGGCGTGCTGGACGGTTTCTATGAACTGCTCCCTTCTCTTTCAGCTGACCTCTGAGTAAGAGAAACTTCTGCTGATGTCAGTTGACCAGCCGAGCCTCAGCAGCAGGGATCGGTGCCTGATACTGCCCCTAGGTACCTCTCCTTTGCCAAGCTGGCCGTCCTTCCCGTTGCCACTGACCTTGCAAACAGCTCCGACAAAGGTCGGAATGGATTCATTGATCAGCCAGACCAAGCGTATGACAGTCTCTGCCTTAATTGAATCCCAAAAGGGGGCAGGCTGGGTTATTATTACAGAGGCCAGCCGATAGCGCTCATTAAAAGCTCCACAGACTGTGTGGTTTACTAATTAGTTTATTATACAGACACCTTGACCATGCACAAAGTTGTCATTTTGCCCTTTATCGCACAGGGGATGTTGTTAAAAGTTTAATCAGCGAGCACTGACCAAGTTGGCTTGGCAGTTTGCAGATGGTCATTAGCGAGGTCACCCCTGCTGAAGCAGTTCTGACAGGGGCACAGCAGGAGCCTCCAAAGAGAGGAGAGCCGACGGGAACTTACTCTGCACCTGAAAAGGACCTCGGGGCTCTGCGGGGAAGGCAAGGCCTCTGGCCCCTCAGGATGAGGGAATCTCATTCGGGTTTGCCTTTCCCATGCAGCGCACGCAGGGCGACGGCGTGCCCACGGCTCGGCGGGACCACCGAAAGTTTAACATTTCTTTACACAACACCACTTTTAAGCAAATCCCATTCTCCCCCCCGAATCTTTGTGACTTGGCATCCTTGTGGGCACCAGCATCACCGTCTGACACATAATTGCTGCCTTTTTAATTTGCGAGGTATTTGACATATCCTGCCTTTTTTTTTTTTTTCTATCTGAGTCCAACATCACCAGAAGAACTTTGCAAGGTCCGAAAAGGAATGGTTTTTACTTTTTGCATCAATAAACACCACCAAGTGAAAATGCCCAAAGTATATCATGAAAGAGAGTAACAAACAAATCAAAATTGTGGCAACTTAACAAACTAATAAAGCACAGCTACTTCTCTCACAGGTGCAGTTATAAAAGGCCCGGGGAGATCATTTACCTAAAGAAGAAGCAGAATCTGCAAAGTCCAGGTTAGATGTCGGGCTACCTCAGCTGAGTTTTAGCCAAAAATAACTTGCAAAAGGAAAAAAATATGAAAGCCTAACATTGAGCTTGTGCTCTTTCTGATAGGCACTATCCCTTCATGATGATGCTTACTGAGATTTAAAAAAATGTGGGTTTTTTTTCAAAACATTATGGAGGTAATTTTAAAAGGAGTTACATGCGTTAATGTTACTACTGTCGTAGCAATTATCAAAAGTCATTTATGCACGTAAAGTGCACTTACGAGAGTAAATCCTATGGACAATTCAATGGCATTAACAGGTGAATTTTCAAAAGGAGTTACGCGCTTAAATGTAACTACTATTGTAACAATTTTCAATAGCCATTTACTCGAATAAAGTGCACTTACGCAACTAAATCCTATGGGCATTTCAATGGCATATATTGTAGCAATTTTCAAAAGCCCACTTACACAGGTAAATGTAAAACCCAGTTTTACACATTAAGGGGCGGATTTTAAATGCCCTGCGCGCGCCGGCGGCCTATTTTGCATAGGCCGCCGGCGCGCGCAGAGCCCTGGGACGCGCGTAAGTCCCAGGGCTTTCTAAAAGGGGCGTGTTGGGGGCATGTCGGGGCGCGTCTAAAATGATGCAGCTTTTCGGGGGCATGACGCGGCGTTGTGGAGGCGGGCCCGGGGCGTGGCGCCGGCCCGGGGGCATGGTCGAGGCCTCCGGACCAGCCCCCGGGTCGGGTAATGGCGCGCCAGCAGCCCGCTGGTGCGCGCAAATTTACGTCTGCTTTTAGCAGGCGTAAATCATGGAACAAAGGTAAGGAGGAGGGGTTTAGATAGGGCCGGTGAGGTGGGTTAGGTAGGGGAAGGGAGGGGAAGGTGGGGGGAGGGCGAAGGAAAGTTCCCTCCGAGGCCGCTCCGAAATCGGAGCAGCCTCGGAGGGAACAGGCAGCGCGCGCTGGGCTCGGCGCGCGCAGGTTGCACAAATGTGCACCCCCTTGCGCGTGCCGACCCCGGATTTTATAAGATACGCGCGGCTACGCGCATATCTTATAAAATCCAGCGTACTTTTCTTTGCGCCTGCTGCGTGAACAAAAGTACGCGATCGCGCAAATTTAGAAAATCTACCCCTCAATGCTTTTGAAAATCAGGCCCAATGCGCGTAAGACATAGCATATACGCTATATGTAGATTCCATTTTTCAGGCACTTCAAAGTGGATTCCTTTCAGGTTGCCACAGATGTGAGCCTCAGGGCTGTGGTGCGACTGACGCAGCCCAGCAGGGGAACCTGCTAGGCCCACGTCGGCAGCAGGCAGACTGACTCGCTCCTCCCGGGACTGGAGCTAGGACTCCACCTGTAGCAGAACCATTCCCCGCGGGTTGAGCCTTTGGGTTCCAAGGGCCAGCAGGGGCTTAGGCGAGAGTCCAGAGGTCAGAGCAGGTGGCGAGGAAATGATATCCAGGTCCAGGCAGGGGCCAGGGCAGGCGGCAGTCCAGGCGAGTAGAGGTCAGAACCAGGAGTCAGGCATAGAAGGGGGAGCAAGGCTCGACCAGGGCGAGGCAGGAATTGAGGCGCGGACACAACGCAACGGCAAGGCACGGGGATGATGAGCAGCAGGAGGACCTGCTGCCGAGGCAGAGTCTGGGAGCGCGGTTGGGCTTTAAATCCCCATTGAATTGACCATAGGATTAAATGTTTTTTGAAAATTGCTACAACAGCATGTTAAATTTACGTGCGTAACTCCTTTGAAAATTCACCTGTTATAGTTTTGAAATAGGTAGGAAACGTGTGCATGTTCGCTTCATTGATCTATGTTCTTTCAGTGCATCGCGTGAATCCTCGCCTGTGTTGGATTTTATAAAATGCACGTACAGCGTGGGCGCAGGTTTAAAATATTACTGTAGATCCACTTGCAGCCATACATGCCATTGTTTAAAAGTCATCCTCATATTCTGGAAGCCATGACAATGAACCATAAGCTCCCCGGCGAGATGTGCTTTTACCCACTGCAGTGATTGTATGTAGAGTGCTTGGTTGTAATATCTTTTGATAACATTTTGGAAACCTGGAAATGGCTTTCGACGGCCACTTTCAAATTGTGCACCGAAGTCAAAAGCCTGGGGGGCAGTTTTTGTCCACAGACTTTATGTCAATTTTAAAAGAAAAAACTTTCCCTTTGAAAACTGGGTCGGAAAAAAAGCAAACCCCCGGAGACCTGCACCTGCTGCTTGCGTGGGAACTTTTTCCAGCGAAGTTACGCGCGTGCGCGTGTGTGTGTGACTGTTGCCTGTATGTGCGTAAGGGCCGATCCCTCCCGGATTCTGCCCCCGCCCCCTGCGTGCAGAAAGGGTGCGCGGTTTTCAAAGAGCCCGTCCCGGCTCGTGAAATGCCTGTGACATGTGCCTTCTTTGTACTCCCGGCCAAGGTGAACCCATCTGTGGCATTCCTGCTCCTGGGTGACGACAAGCATGATTTAAAATGTAAGAGCCGTCATAATAATCAATGAGCGGACTGTTAGGAAAGATCGATGCAATGTGTCTATTTCACAATCATTTATCGCAGTCTGTGATCAGCAGCTGGGAGGAGGACGGGAGCAGTGCTGGCGGTTTTCAGTGTCCTATGAGGTCATCCCTGCCAGGAAAGGGCCGGGATAGTTTATGAGAAGGAGCGGCATAACGTTTCCCCGTGCAGGTATTCTGAGACTGAAGGCGGAGGTGTGCACCGCACTCATCCCCCTTCTGGAAATAGAAATCGAGACGTGCACGGCCATAGAGAAAATCCTGCTAATAAAACTGCAAGCTGGCAGAACCATTCAATAGGAAAGCACAGGACGCGAGCAGACTCCGCTCTTTTCCCTGTGCGTGGAAAAGGCCCAGAGTCCCAAGGGAGGTCAAACTTGTGAATGTGCGTGGAGCTGTGTGGAAGGTGCCCCAGCCTTGTGCAACGCTGCTCCTAAGATGCGCAGGCCTGGAGGGCGAATATCCCTCTCCCTTTTAACTGGAATGTTTGCTAGGACCGTGCCTGCCAGCGTTTCAGCCACGTTTGTTACTGTTTCAGCTGTTCAGCTTGGGTTATGCTTCATGCCCTTGTTTTAATCCTGATTTCCGATCCTTATTCTGGCAGTAAGATCCCATGGTGCGGGATGCCTGGCAGGCTGGTAGCGATGGTTCCCCAGCACACTACATGAACATAATTTACCAGCCGGGGCGGCTTCCCTACATAACCCCAAGGCTTCGTCCGTGGAAAGAGAGGAAGGCTGCAAGCCCTGCTTCTGATGCCCGACATAAGAAAAACGTTTTTAACCTTCCTTCCGCAGATTCTCCTGGATCAATGATGGCAAACAGAAAGGAGAAAGTTCCTGAAAGAGCGTGAATGAATCGATCAGAGCAATAAGCACTGCCTTCCTTAGGACCGAGACTACTTCGCTCTCCGTCTTATCAAAATATGCTGAAGAATAATTAGCAGCCGGCTCCGCAAACACAACAGCGAGTGCGTATGTTCCTGATCCCTGCGTTTCCAACGTCAGTCACCGCTTTTTAAGCCATTCTGCAGTTTCAAAGCTTCCAAGATTTTCTTTTCAAATTGTGATAAAAAGGTGAACATTTAAAGCATCAAAAATAAGCTTTGAATTTCACAGCACAAAAAACAGAAAAAAAGCATTCATCTGAGGCCAGATGGGTACCCTCTGTAGAGCTGTTTTATCATCTTGCACAGGAAGACTGTGCCTGGTACCCAAGTAAAAAGTGATGGCTGCAGAGTATCTGGGACCACCAGGGTGAAGGGCACAGCTACCCGATGCCCTCCTACAGCACTGCTCCCAAACAATTTCTGGCAGAGACTTGAGAAGATTATCAGGCCCAAAGCACAGTCAGCAGCCTAAATCCCAGCTCTCAGCGGCTGTTTGAGAAGCTTCATACTGGGAATTTATCCAGGCCCAAAGCACAGTCAGCAGCCTAAATCCCAGCTCTCAGCGGCTGTTTGAGAAGCTTCGTACTGGGAATTTATCCAGGCCCAAAGCACAGTCAGCAGCCTAAATCCCAGCTCTCAGCGGCTCTTTGAGAAACTTCATACTGGGAATTTATCCAGGCCCAAAGCACAGTCAGCAGCCTAAATCCCAGGTCTCAGCGGCTGTTTGAGAAGCTTCATACTGGGAATTTATCCAGGTCCAAAGCACAGTCAGCAGCCTAAATCCCAGCTCTCAGCGGCTCTTTGAGAAGCTTCATACTGGGAATTTATCCAGGCCCAAAGCACAGTCAGCAGCCTAAATCCCAGGTCTCAGCGGCTGTTTGAGAAGCTTTGTACTGGGAATTTATCCAGGCCCAAAGCACAGTCAGCAGCCTAAATCCCAGCTCTCAGCGGCTCTTTGAGAAGCTTCATACTGGGAATTTATCCAGGCCCAAAGCACAGTCAGCAGCCTAAATCCCAGCTCTCAGCGGCTGTTTGAGAAGCTTCTTACTGGGAATTTATCCAGGCCCAAAGCACAGTCAGGCAGCCTAAATCCCAGCTCTCAGCGGCTCTTTGAGAAGCTTTGTACTGGGAATTTATCCAGGCCCAAAGCACAGTCAGCAGCCTAAATCCCAGCTCTCAGCGGCTCTTTGAGAAGCTTCATACTGGGAATTTATCCAGGCCCAAAGCACAGTCAGCAGCCTAAATCCCAGCTCTCAGCGGCTCTTTGAGAAGCTTCATACTGGGAATTTATCCAGGCCCAAAGCACAGTCAGCAGCCTAAATCCCAGCTCTCAGCGGCTGTTTGAGAAGCTTCTTACTGGGAATTTATCCAGGCCCAAAGCACAGTCAGCAGCCTAAATCCCAGCTCTCAGCGGCTCTTTGAGAAGCTTCATACTGGGAATTTATCCAGGCCCAAAGCACAGTCAGCAGCCTAAATCCCAGCTCTCAGCGGCTGTTTGAGAAGCTTTGTACTGGGAATTTATCCAGGCCCAAAGCACAGTCAGCAGCCTAAATCCCAGCTCTCAGCGGCTGTTTGAGAAGCTTCGTACTGGGAATTTATCCAGGCCCAAAGCACAGTCAGCAGCCTAAATCCCAGGTCTCAGCGGCTGTTTGAGAAGCTTCATACTGGGAATTTATCCAGGCCCAAAGCACAGTCAGCAGCCTAAATCCCAGCTCTCAGCGGCTGTTTGAGAAGCTTCTTACTGGGAATTTATCCAGGCCCAAAGCACAGTCAGGCAGCCTAAATCCCAGCTCTCAGCGGCTCTTTGAGAAGCTTTGTACTGGGAATTTATCCAGGCCCAAAGCACAGTCAGCAGCCTAAATCCCAGCTCTCAGCTGCTCTTTGAGAAGCTTCATACTGGGAATTTATCCAGGCCCAAAGCACAGTCAGCAGCCTAAATCCCAGCTCTCAGCGGCTGTTTGAGAAGCTTCTTACTGGGAATTTATCCAGGCCCAAAGCACAGTCAGCAGCCTAAATCCCAGCTCTCAGCGGCTGTTTGAGAAGCTTCTTACTGGGAATTTATCCAGGCCCAAAGCACAGTCAGGCAGCCTAAATCCCAGCTCTCAGCGGCTCTTTGAGAAGCTTCATACTGGGAATTTATCCAGGCCCAAAGCACAGTCAGCAGCCTAAATCCCAGCTCTCAGCGGCTGTTTGAGAAGCTTCTTACTGGGAATTTATCCAGGCCCAAAGCACAGTCAGCAGCCTAAATCCCAGCTCTCAGCGGCTCTTTGAGAAGCTTCATACTGGGAATTTATCCAGGCCCAAAGCACAGTCAGCAGCCTAAATCCCAGCTCTCAGGGGCTGTTTGAGAAGCTTCATACTGGGAATTTATCCAGGCCCAAAGCACAGTCAGCAGCCTAAATCCCAGGTCTCAGCGGCTCTTTGAGAAGCTTCATACTGGGAATTTATCCAGGCCCAAAGCACAGTCAGCAGCCTAAGTCCCAGCTCTCAGTGGCTGTTTGAGAAGCTTCATACTGGGAATTTATCCAGGCCCAAAGCACAGTCAGCAGCCTAAGTCCCAGCTCTCAGTGGCTGTTTGAGAAGCTTCGTACTGGGAATTTATCCAGGCCCCAAGCACAGTCAGCAGCCTAAATCCCAGCTCTCAGGGGCTGTTTGAGAAGCTTCATACTGGGAATTTATCCAGGCCCAAAGCACAGTCAGCAGCCTAAATCCCAGCTCTCAGCGGCTGTTTGAGAAGCTTCATACTGGGAATTTATCCAGGCCCAAAGCACAGTCAGCAGCCTAAATCCCAGCTCTCAGCGGCTCTTTGAGAAGCTTCATACTGGGAATTTATCCAGGCCCAAAGCACAGTCAGCAGCCTAAATCCCAGCTCTCAGGGGCTGTTTGAGAAGCTTCAAACTGGGAATTTATCCAGGCCCAAAGCACAGTCAGCAGCCTAAATCCCAGCTCTCAGGGGCTGTTTGAGAAGCTTCATACTGGGAATTTATCCAGGCCCAAAGCACAGTCAGCAGCCTAAATCCCAGGTCTCAGCGGCTCTTTGAGAAGCTTCATACTGGGAATTTATCCAGGCCCAAAGCACAGTCAGCAGCCTAAATCCCAGCTCTCAGGGGCTGTTTGAGAAGCTTCAAACTGGGAATTTATCCAGGCCCAAAGCACAGTCAGCAGCCTAAATCCCAGCTCTCAGCGGCTCTTTGAGAAGCTTCATACTGGGAATTTATCCAGGCCCAAAGCACAGTCAGCAGCCTAAATCCCAGCTCTCAGCGGCTCTTTGAGAAGCTTCATACTGGGAATTTATCCAGGCCCAAAGCAGTCAGCAGCCTAAATCCCAGCTCTCAGCGGCTCTTTGAGAAGCTTCATACTGGGAATTTATCCAGGCCCAAAGCACAGTCAGGCAGCCTAAATCCCAGCTCTCAGCGGCTCTTTGAGAAGCTTCATACTGGGAATTTATCCAGGCCCAAAGCAGTCAGCAGCCTAAATCCCAGCTCTCAGCGGCTGTTTGAGAAGCTTCATACTGGGAATTTATCCAGGCCCAAAGCACAGTCAGCAGCCTAAATCCCAGCTCTCAGGGGCTGTTTGAGAAGCTTCATACTGGGAATTTATCCAGGCCCAAAGCACAGTCAGGCAGCCTAAATCCCGGCTCTCAGCGGCTCTTTGAGAAGCTTCATACTGGGAATTTATCCAGGCCCAAAGCACAGTCAGCAGCCTAAATCCCAGCTCTCAGCGGCTCTTTGAGAAGCTTCATACTGGGAATATATCCAGGCCCAAAGCACAGTCAGCAGCCTAAATCCCAGCTCTCAGCGGCTCTTTGAGAAGCTTCATACTGGGAATTTATCCAGGCCCAAAGCACAGTCAGCAGCCTAAATCCCAGCTCTCAGGGGCTGTTTGAGAAGCTTCATACTGGGAATTTATCCAGGCCCAAAGCACAGTCAGGCAGCCTAAATCCCGGCTCTCAGCGGCTCTTTGAGAAGCTTCATACTGGGAATTTATCCAGGCCCAAAGCACAGTCAGCAGCCTAAATCCCAGCTCTCAGCGGCTCTTTGAGAAGCTTCATACTGGGAATTTATCCAGGCCCAAAGCACAGTCAGCAGCCTAAATCCCAGCTCTCAGCGGCTGTTTGAGAAGCTTCGGACTGGGAATTTATCCAGGCCCAAAGCACAGTCAGCAGCCTAAGTCCCAGCTCTCAGTGGCTGTTTGAGAAGCTTCATACTGGGAATTTATCCAGGCCCAAAGCACAGTCAGCAGCCTAAATCCCAGCTCTCAGCGGCTCTTTGAGAAGCTTCATACTGGGAATTTATCCAGGCCCAAAGCACAGTCAGCAGCCTAAATCCCAGCTCTCAGTGGCTGTTTGAGAAGCTTCATACTGGGAATTTATCCAGGCCCAAAGCACAGTCAGCAGCCTAAATCCCAGCTCTCAGGGGCTGTTTGAGAAGCTTCATACTGGGAATTTATCCAGGCCCAAAGCACAGTCAGCAGCCTAAATCCCGGCTCTCAGCGGCTCTTTGAGAAGCTTCATACTGGGAATTTATCCAGGCCCAAAGCACAGTCAGCAGCCTAAATCCCAGCTCTCAGCGGCTCTTTGAGAAGCTTCATACTGGGAATTTATCCAGGCCCAAAGCACAGTCAGCAGCCTAAATCCCAGCTCTCAGCGGCTGTTTGAGAAGCTTCGGACTGGGAATTTATCCAGGCCCAAAGCACAGTCAGGCAGCCTAAATCCCAGCTCTCAGCGGCTGTTTGAGAAGCTTCATACTGGGAATTTATCCAGGCCCAAAGCACAGTCAGCAGCCTAAATCCCAGCTCTCAGCGGCTCTTTGAGAAGCTTCATACTGGGAATTTATCCAGGCCCAAAGCACAGTCAGCAGCCTAAATCCCAGCTCTCAGGGGCTGTTTGAGAAGCTTCATACTGGGAATTTATCCAGGCCCAAAGCACAGTCAGCAGCCTAAATCCCAGCTCTCAGGGGCTGTTTGAGAAGCTTCATACTGGGAATTTATCCAGGCCCAAAGCACAGTCAGCAACCTAAATCCCAGCTCTCAGGGGCTGTTTGAGAAGCTTCATACTGGGAATTTATCCAGGCCCAAAGCACAGTCAGCAGCCTAAATCCCAGCTCTCAGCGGCTCTTTGAGAAGCTTCATACTGGGAATTTATCCAGGCCCAAAGCACAGTCAGCAGCCTAAATCCCAGCTCTCAGCGGCTCTTTGAGAAGCTTCATACTGGGAATTTATCCAGGCCCAAAGCACAGTCAGCAGCCTAAATCCCAGCTCTCAGCGGCTCTTTGAGAAGCTTCATACTGGGAATTTATCCAGGCCCAAAGCACAGTCAGCAGCCTAAATCCCAGCTCTCAGCGGCTCTTTGAGAAGCTTCATACTGGGAATTTATCCAGGCCCAAAGCACAGTCAGCAGCCTAAATCCCAGCTCTCAGCGGCTCTTTGAGAAGCTTCATACTGGGAATTTATCCAGGCCCAAAGCACAGTCAGCAGCCTAAATCCCAGCTCTCAGCGGCTGTTTGAGAAGCTTCGGACTGGGAATTTATCCAGGCCCAAAGCACAGTCAGCAGCCTAAATCCCAGCTCTCAGGGGCTGTTTGAGAAGCTTCATACTGGGAATTTATCCAGGCCCAAAGCACAGTCAGCAGCCTAAATCCCAGCTCTCAGCGGCTCTTTGAGAAGCTTCATACTGGGAATTTATCCAGGCCCAAAGCACAGTCAGCAGCCTAAATCCCAGCTCTCAGCGGCTCTTTGAGAAGCTTCATACTGGGAATTTATCCAGGCCCAAAGCACAGTCAGCAGCCTAAGTCCCAGCTCTCAGCGGCTCTTTGAGAAGCTTCATACTGGGAATTTATCCAGGCCCAAAGCACAGTCAGCAGCCTAAATCCCAGGTCTCAGGGGCTGTTTGAGAAGCTTCGTACTGGGAATTTATCCAGGCCCAAAGCACAGTCAGCAGCCTAAATCCCGGCTCTCAGCGGCTCTTTGAGAAGCTTCATACTGGGAATTTATCCAGGCCCAAAGCACAGTCAGCAGCCTAAATCCCAGCTCTCAGCGGCTCTTTGAGAAGCTTCATACTGGGAATTTATCCAGGCCCAAAGCACAGTCAGCAGCCTAAATCCCAGCTCTCAGCGGCTCTTTGAGAAGCTTTGTACTGGGAATTTATCCAGGCCCAAAGCACAGTCAGCAGCCTAAATCCCAGCTCTCAGCGGCTCTTTGAGAAGCTTCGTACTGGGAATTTATCCAGGCCCAAAGCACAGTCAGCAGCCTAAATCCCAGCTCTCAGCGGCTGTTTGAGAAGCTTCATACTGGGAATTTATCCAGGCCCAAAGCACAGTCAGCAGCCTAAATCCCAGCTCTCAGCAGCTGTTTGAGAAGCTTCATACTGGGAATTTATCCAGGCCCAAAGCACAGTCAGCAGCCTAAATCCCAGCTCTCAGCGGCTCTTTGAGAAGCTTCGTACTGGGAATTTATCCAGGCCCAAAGCACAGTCAGCAGCCTAAATCCCAGCTCTCAGCGGCTGTTTGAGAAGCTTCATACTGGGAATTTATCCAGGCCCAAAGCACAGTCAGCAGCCTAAATCCCAGCTCTCAGCGGCTGTTTGAGAAGCTCTGTACTGGGAATTTATCCAGGCCCCAAGCACAGTCAGCAGCCTAAATCCCAGCTCTCAGCGGCTCTTTGAGAAGCTTCATACTGGGAATTTATCCAGGCCCAAAGCACAGTCAGCAGCCTAAATCCCAGCTCTCAGCGGCTCTTTGAGAAGCTTCATACTGGGAATTTATCCAGGCCCAAAGCACAGTCAGCAGCCTAAATCCCAGCTCTCAGCGGCTCTTTGAGAAGCTTCATACTGGGAATTTATCCAGGCCCAAAGCACAGTCAGCAGCCTAAATCCCAGCTCTCAGCGGCTCTTTGAGAAGCTTCGGACTGGGAATTTATCCAGGCCCAAAGCACAGTCAGCAGCCTAAATCCCAGCTCTCAGCGGCTCTTTGAGAAGCTTCGTACTGGGAATTTATAGAATGGCACTGCTTCAGAGAGCCAGATTTCCCAGTTTGTGGTCAGTTTAGGAACTGGCACAGTCTGAGATGTCCTGTGTTTCAGAGCTGCTCAGGTCTGCTGTTTCTCTGTTTAAAGTATCGTGGAAAAGCATAACCTAAGCACCAAGCAGCTTGCTAGTGTAATCATGTGCTCTGGACAGGTCATTTACTCTCGGTTAAAGGCCAAGGACGCCAGTTCAGGCCCTGTCTGCTGGATATTTCGCGTTTGTATTGCTTAGTTTGGTAAGTAACAATGTCTTTTTCTCTCATATCCATTAACCCACTTTCTTAAGCTATTGCCTCCCTACTCTGAACCGAACCTCTGCATTTTCTGCAGGTAAGCGGGGGTTTGAGAATGCAGCAGCGTAATATGGGGGCCACCCCTGGCGCTAGCGGGGAGACCCCCTTTGAAAGGCAGAAGCAGTGATGCCCGTGGACATGGCCTGAAAAGTTTAAAGAGGAAAAAGATGTGAGAAGGAAACTTGGAGAGAGTTCACTGCGAGATCCTTTCAGGGCCGTCTTCCTCGTACCTCGGCTGCAGGTGTAGGATAAGGCCCAAGGTCATCGATGATAAAATAAAAGCTGAAAGCGGGGGTTTGGTCCTTGTGCTCTTCACTGCCTGCAGAATGAGGGAGGGAGGCGAGCGGAGCAGACCAGCAGCCGCCCTCTGGGAGCCAGCCTGAGCGTGCCGGCCTCACCGCTGGAAAAGAGGAGGCCGCCTTTTCACATCCTGTGATCCGAAGGGACTTTTCAGCTCGGCGGAGGGTTTCTGACTCTGTTGCTCGTTCTTTCTTTCTTCTTTGTTCTTTGCTATTGTCATCTCTCCAAATGTTTGCCAGGCCCCAGCTAGCGGAGGGTGGACCCTGAGAGCAGAGTCGGGCAACAATAATTTCATAACCTGCGTGCTAGATTTGGCTACCTCACTTTTCGTTCCTAGGCCATCAAAGTTTCTTAAAATATGAAAGGAGTCTACGTCTCGCTGCTTGGCACACATTATCCCTGTATCACTGACTCTGGCTTATTGCCTCGGCATTAGGTCTGTCTCAAAGAAAGGCGATGTGTAGATCCTCCAGCTATTTCCATAGCAAACCTTCCTTTTCTGTCTAAGCTAATTGAAAAAATAATTTATGCAGGACTAGTGGATCATTTAAATAAAGATAGAAGGCTGCATCCTTAGATAAGATCCCTATGGATGCACAGAAGGGGAATGGACTCCCTTTTCATTCAATGAGATTGATCTGCAGCGTTTCACACCTTAGATTGTGTTTTATTGCTTAGACAGCTTGATGATTTAGGAACGGGTCAGCCCCCTGGTTTATGTCTTTTTTTGAGTAAAAGAACTGGGTGTCTATCTTGGGAAGGGAAATATTCTGAAAATCACAGCCTATCTTTTGGAGTGAGAAAGCCACTGGCCTGATTTATTTAATATTAACCCGGCTCGCCCGGTGGTGGATAAAATATAATAAAATGTAACATTGATTCCCATATGAACGCAAATGATATTGAGCTGTAATCTTAATTGAATCCTGAAAAACCTACAGCGTTTTGGATTTCAAGCAAGGAAACCCCCCAGCTAGCAGGCTCTATTTGGAAGCCATCTTTGAAAATAACCTATTTAATGCCTTGTTTTCTTTTTGGACCTCGGATTTCAACTATTGTTAGATCTGTCTTCTGTCAAGTACATTTACTGCATAAACTGTGAATATATCTAAAGAAATTAGATTTCATCATTTGACTCGATTATTGTAATTCACTTTATCCGTCTCTCCCAAAGGTAGCAATAGAGCATCTACAATTATTGCAGAACACTGCTGCCCAGTTAACTGTAAATATGCAAACACATAGGATTACGTGACCCCCAGTGTTGCAGGAATTTTATTGGCTTCTGGTCTCAGATTCTACCAACCCGTTAGATTACGGAGATCCATCAAGCGAGGTTTGCTAGCAGCTCCTCCGGTTTCACAGGTGCCTATGCAGAAGAATACTTGCCCGTCTGCATTTCATTGTTTCACTCCTCAGTATGGAATTCCTCTCCCTCTGGTGTTCTTGTAAATTGAAATTATCCTCATTTGAGAAAGAAAGTGAAAACATGGTTATTCACTAGGAGGTGAATTAATTTTAAAACCCAGCCTGACGTGCTCATTAATTAGGTTGATGCACAAATAAATGGGGCTCGCGCACACTAAGCGGATGATAAAAGCCTCGGCGATACGCGTGCATCTCCCGCAGCGCACACGTCTCGAAGGTTTTCAGAAAGAGGCTGGGAGTGGGCGTGGCCTGGGCAGGGCACGGGCATTTCGGGGCACTGACCTAAGATGTGCTCTTAAATACTGACGCGACCCGGCGCGCGCCAAGGCCGCGTAACTTTGGTTCTGCTACGGATGCCGTGTAAGCTAAAATTTGAAGGAAACAAGGCAGATCTGCAGGATTTTAAGGGCCGGGGCTAACGGGGGGCAGTGAAGGCTATCAAACCAGGGGGACTGGGCGACCTCTCTCTTAAGTGGGTGAACTGGGGACAAACTGGTAAAACTGTGAACAGCGTCGGCACAGGCCCATTCTAAAATCCCCGGTTTCTAGGGTAGAAGCGGGATTTGTGCTCACGTGTGCGCGCCCACTTAAAATTTGGCCACATGTGCATGTGGCCAGGCTATTTTATAATATGCTCTTGTATGCAGGGGCGTGTTATAAGATGACCGTGTGCCTGGGCGCGGGCCGACGTACGCTCGCAAATGTGTGCATGCACGCAGGTTTGAAAATTACCGGCCCTGGAAGTAATTTTCAAAGGAGTTATGTGCGTAAAAGTAAGACACTATCATAGCAATTTAAAAAAGTCATTTATGCATGTGAAGTCCACTTACACGTGACCATCCTATGGACAATCCAATGCCATATATTATAGCAATTTTCAAAAGCCCAGTTACATGCACAGAGTGCATTTACACATGTAAAACCTTTTGAAAATTACCACGTACCTGTTTTGAACTGAAGTGTTAATGTTGGCAGTATAAAATGTAGCTGGAGGGGATGTTTAAGGGTTGTTTTTTTTATTGTTTGTATATATATAAGACCATGGAAGGCCATGGAACAGCTCCCCTATGAGGAAAGGCTAAAGAGTTTAGGGCTGTTCAGCTTGGAGAAGAGACGGCTGAGGGGGGATATGATAGAGGTCTAGAAAATCATGAAAGGACTTGAACGGGTAAATGTGAATCGGTTATTTACTCTTTCGGATAATAGAAGGATTAGGGGGCATTCCATGAAGTTAGCAAATAGCACATTTAAAACAAATCAGAGAACATTCTTTTTCATTCAACGCACAATAAATCTCTGGAATTTGTTGCCAGAGGATGTGGTTAGTGCAGTTAGTGTAGCTGGATTTAAAACAGGTTTGAATAAGTTCCTGGAGGAGAAGTCCATTACCTGCTATTAATGAATAGGGAATAGCCACTGCTTATTACTGGCAGTAGTAGCATAGGATCTGTTTAATGTTTGGGTACTTGCCAGGTACTTGCAACTTGCATTGGGCACTGTTGAAAACAGGATGCTGGGCTTGATGGACCCTTGTCTGACCCAGTATGACATATCTTATCTACTTATGTATTATGTTTGATCTCTTTTTATGATTTTCCATACACTATGTATTACATGTGTTGTATTTCCTTTTGAATGTTTCAGTGCTTTATTCTAGACTAGGGGTGCTACAGGTCCTAGGTTCTTTTCTGGGGTCCCTGGCACTGTCCAGCACTGACTCAGTGACCACTTCTCATTCCTTATGAAATATCTCCAGGAGGTGCTAGATTGTGAAAACTGAGAGCAGGGAAGCCAAAGGAATCACATGAAGTGCACACTTGGGTAAAATTCAATGAAAACACTGAAGTCTGGAGTTGATATTCAAATAAAAGATCATCTTTACTGTAACTTAAAGAAGAGGATCCAAGTCAAGAGGCGAGAAATAAGAATCAGCATCCATCCAGTTTCTCTGATGCCTTCCCTTCACCAGGTCCATTGGGATGCCAGGGCCCTTCCCTTCCCTCAGACACCGGTCAGTCAAAATCTTCTCACAGAGGTCTTCCTCAGAAGCTCCTTTCCAAATGCTTGAGCTGCCTTCTGTGAGATCCTGGGGGAATCTACAGCTGTGACTCCTAAGCTCTTCCTCTGTCCCCCGAAAATGCTACTGGGAGGAGTGAGAAATACCCCAAGCTCTCCCGCTGCCCCTGGATAGTGAGTGGCCAAGCCCCGTCACAGGTATGTTAATGAGGAGAGCATTAATGAGGATTTCTGGCTGCCAAGGCACCTAAATAAGCAGCCACGCGTGGGTGAAGTGGACAAAGCCAGCTTTTGTATAGATGGCATATTCGTAATTTGCGCCCGCGCTGATCACCACGCAGTCCCTCTACACGGGGCTCCCTGTCCCTAAGATCCGCTTAGGTAGATGGCGGCTTGCGCGGGCCCCTGCAGCAGGACCACCAAGAGCTGCCTCTTCTCAGACCCTTCCTCAGGGGTGAATGCAGGATCGCCTTCTTCGTCCATGGCGCCTTGAATAGCTTAACCCCCCCCCCCCCCCTATCTGAGTGCCCGCATCCAGCGCTGTTTAGTAGGGATTTACCTTCCTCCCTCCTCCTGCTGCTGCTACGGAAAAGCCCCGGATACCATGAAACCAGTGGAGAGCACGAGAGCAGCTTTTCCCAGCCTGGGGCCTGCCTCTTGCACTCGGCTTCCACGAGGCTTTAACTTGATAAGCGATTTTCAAGGCTTGGCTCTTTGCTTTAGAGGTTTCCTCTGACCGATGACCACCTTACGTTCCAGCTCTGCTGAAATGCTTGAAATCCTATTTTAGGTGTCATGTGCTGAACCTTTTCTCTTGGGGTTTTCTTCGGTTGCTGCCTTCAATCCCATTTTCTAGTTTCTCTAGTTAATATTATCTAAATGTTTTATTTTCCATGCTTTTAATTTTTATATATTGCAGATAATTGTACTGACTGTTATTGTTGCTCACTGCTTTTTAGCCTGTTGGGGAGAGGGGTTGAATACATTTGAAAATAAGTAAATAAAACTGAGCACTTCTGTGAGTTATTTCATTTCTTAGCTTGGGCTGTAAGTCTGAACTTTGATCTGCATAAAAGATCAGGTTCACATCTTCATCAAGCACAGAGACTATGGGAGACAGAAAGCTGAGAACTAGATAAGAGAGGTGAAGGGAAGCGGTCGGTGTGTTACCCATTTTAGGAGGGAGAAGCTCTGATTCCTGCTCATCCCGAGCTGCAGGTCCCCAGCAGAGGGCGCTGCGGATGAGGGAGACCTGTGATTCCTGCTCATCCCGAGCTGCAGGTCCCCAGCAGAGGGCGCTGCGGATGAGGGAGACCTGTAATTCCTGCTCATCCTGAGCTGCAGGTCCCCAGCAGAGGGCGCTGCGGATGAGGGAGACCTGTGATTCCTGCTCATCCCGAGCTGCAGGTCCCCAGCAGTGCTGAGGAAGTGCCCGTCAGCTGCATGTGACAGCTGTGAGCCGCTGCCTGTGACAGCAGGACCCCAGCAGAGGGCGATGCGGATGAGGGAGAATGTGTGATTCCTGCTCATCCCGAGCTGCAGATCCCCAGCAGAGGGCGCTACGGATGAGGGAGAATGTGTGATTCCTGCTCATCCCAAGCTACAGGTTCCCAGCAGTGCTGAGGATGTGACCGGCAGCTGGATGTGACAGCTGTGAGCTTCTGCCTGTGATGGCAGGTCCCCAGCAGAGGACGGTGGGGATGAGGGAGAACCTGTGATTCCTGCACATCCCGAGTTGCAGGTCCCCAGCAGAGAGCGCTGCGGATGAGGGAGAACCTGTGATTCCTGCTCATCCCGAGCTGCGGGTCCCCAGCAGTGCTGGGGAAGTGAGCGGCAGCTGGATGTGACAGCTGTGAGCCGCTGCCTGTGACAGCAGGACCTCAACAGAGGGTGCTGCAGATAAGGGAGAACCTGTGATTCCTGCTCATCCCGAGCTGCAGGTCCCCAGCAGTGCTGAGAAAGTGCCCGGCAGCTGCATGTGACAGCGGTAAGCCGCTGCCTGCGATGGCAGGATCCCAGCAGAGGGCGCTGCGGATGAGGGAGAATGTGTGATTCCTGCTCATCCTGAGCTGCAGGTCCCCAGCAGAGGGCGCTGTGGATGAGGGAGAACCTGTGATTCCTGCTCATCCCGAGCTGCAGGTCCCCAGCAGAGGGCGCTGTGGATGAGGGAGAACCTGTGATTCCTGCTCATCCCGAGCTGCGGGTCCCCAGCAGTGCTGAGGAAGTGCCCGGCAGCTGGATGTGACAGCTGTGAGCCGCTGCCTGTGACAGCAGGACCCCAGCAGAGGGCGCTGCTGATGAGGGAGAACCTGTGATTCCTGCTCATCACGAGCTGCAGGTTCCCAGCAGAGGGCGCTGCAGATGAGGGAGAACCTGTGATTCCTGCTCATCCTGAGCTGCAGGTTCCCAACAGTGCTGAGGAACTGCCCGGCAGCTGGATGTGACAGCTGTGAGCCTCTGCCTATGACGGCAGGCTCCCAGCAGAGAGCGCTGCTGATGAGAGAGAACCTGTGATTCCTGCTCATCCCGAGCTGCAGGTCCCCAGCAGAGAGCGCTGCGGATGAGGGAGAACCTGTGATTCCTGCTCATCCAGAGCTGCGGGTCCCCAGCAGTGCTGAGGAAGTGCCCGGCAGCTGGATGTGACAGCTGTGAGCCGCTGCCTGTGACAGCAGGACCCCAGCAGAGGGCGCTGCAGATGAGGGAGAACCTGTGATTCCTGCTCATCCCGAGCTGCAGGTTCCCAACAGTGCTGAGGAACTGCCCGGCAGCTGGATGTGACAGCTGTGAGCCTCTGCCTATGACGGCAGGCTCCCAGCAGAGGGCGCTGCTGATGAGAGAGAACCTGTGATTCCTGCTCATCCCGAGCTGCAGGTCCCCAGCAGAGAGCGCTGCGGATGAGGGAGAACCTGTGATTCCTGCTCATCCCGAGCTGCGGGTCCCCAGCAGTGCTGAGGAAGTGCCCGGCAGCTGGATGTGACAGCTGTGAGCCGCTGCCGGTGACAGCTGGACCCCAGCAGAGGGTGCTGCTGATGAGGGAGAACCTGTGATTCCTGCTCATCCCGAGCTGCAGGTTCCCAACAGTGCTGAGGAACTGCCCGGCAGCTGGATGTGACAGCTGTGAGCCTCTGCCTATGACGGCAGGCTCCCAGCAGAGGGCGCTGCTGATGAGAGAGAACCTGTGATTCCTGCTCATCCCGAGCTGCAGGTCCCCAGCAGAGAGCGCTGCGGATGAGGGAGAACCTGTGATTCCTGCTCATCCCGAGCTGCGGGTCCCCAGCAGTGCTGAGGAAGTGCCCGGCAGCTGGATGTGACAGCTGTGAGCCGCTGCCTGTGACAGCTGGACCCCAGCAGAGGGCGCTGGGGATGAGGGAGAACCTGTGATTCCTGCACATCCCGAGTTGCAGGTCCCCAGCAGAGACCACTGCGGATGAGGGAGAACCTGTGATTCCTGCTCATCCCGAGCTGCAGGTTCCCAGCAGAGGGCGCTGCAGATGAGGGAGAACCTGTGATTCCTGCTCATCCCGAGCTGCGGGTCCCCAGCAGTGCTGAGGAAGTGCCTGGCAGCTGCATGTGACAGCTGTGAGCCTCTGCCTATGACGGCAGGCTCCCAGCAGAGGGCGCTGCTGATGAGAGAGAACCTGTGATTCCTGCTCATCCCGAGCTGCAGGTTCCCAGCAGAGGGCGCTGCAGATGAGGGAGAACCTGTGATTCCTGCTCATCCCGAGCTGCAGGTTCCCAGCAGAGGGCGCTGCAGATGAGGGAGAACCTGTGATTCCTGCTCATCCCGAGCTGCGGGTCCCCAGCAGTGCTGAGGAAGTGCCCGGCAGCTGGATGTGACAGCTGTGAGCCGCTGCCTGTGACAGCAGGTCCCCAGCAGAGGGCGATGCGGATGATGGAGAATGTGTGATTCCTGCACATCCCGAGCTGCAGGTCCCCAGCAGTGCTGAGGAAGTGCCCGTCAGCTGCATGTGACAGCTGTGAGCCGCTGCCTGTGACAGCAGGACCCCAGCAGAGGGCGATGCGGATGAGGGAGAATGTGTGATTCCTGCACATCCCGAGCTGCAGGTCCCCAGCAGAGGGCGCTGTGGATGAGGGAGGACTTGTGATTCCTGCTCATCCCGAGCTGAAGGTTCCCAACAGTACTGAGGAAGTGCCCGGCAGCTGGATGTGACAGCTGTGAGCCGCTGCCTGTGACAGCAGGACCTCAACAGAGGGCGCTGCAGATAAGGGAGAACCTGTGATTCCTGCTCATCCCGAGCTGCAGGTCCCCAGCAGTGCTGAGAAAGTGCCCGGCAGCTGCATGTGACAGCTGTAAGCCGCTGCCTGCGATGGCAGGATCCCAGCAGAGGGCGCTGCGGATGAGGGCGAATGTGTGATTCCTGCTCATCCCGAGCTGCAGGTCCCTAGAAGTGCTGAGGAAGTGCCCGGCAGCTGGATGTGACAGCCGTGAGATGTTGCCTATGACGGCAGGTC
Source organism: Rhinatrema bivittatum (assembly GCF_901001135.1). NCBI lineage: Eukaryota > Metazoa > Chordata > Amphibia > Gymnophiona > Rhinatrematidae > Rhinatrema > Rhinatrema bivittatum. The sequence goes on from NC_042618.1 coordinate 479,486,794, forward strand.
CCCAGCAGAGGGCGCTGCGGATGAGGGAGAACCTGTGATTCTTGCTCATCTCGAGCTGCAGGTCCCCAGCAGAGGGCGCTGCGGATGAGGGCGAACCTGTGATCCTGCTCATCCCGAGCTGCAGGTCCCCAGCATAGGGCGCTGCGGATGAGGGCGAACCTGTGATCCTGCTCATCCCGAGCTGCAGGTCCCCAGCTTAGGGCGCTGCGGATGAGGGAGAACCTGTGATTCCTGCTCATCTCGAGCTGCAGGTCCCCAGCAGAGGGCGCTGCGGATGAGGGCGAACCTGTGATCCTGCTCATCCCGAGCTGCAGGTCCCCAGCAGAGGGCGCTGCAGATGAGGGAGAACCTGTGATTCCTGCTCATCCCGAGCTGCAGGTCCCCAGCAGTGCTGAGGAAGTGCCCGGCAGCTGGATGTGACAGCTGTGAGCCGCTGCCTGTGACAGCAGGTCCCCAGCAGAGGGCGCTGCAGATGAGGGAGAACCTGTGATTCCTGCTCATCCCGAGCTGCAGGACCCCAGCACTGCTGAGGAAGTGCCCGGCAGCTGCATGTGACAGCCGTGAGATGCTGCCTGTGATGGCAGGTCCCCAGCAGAGGGCGCTGTGGATGAGGGAGAACCTGTGATTCCTGCTCATCCCGAGCTGCAGGTCCCCAGCACTGCTGAGGAAGTGCCCGGCAGCTGCATGTGACAGCCGTGAGATGCTGCGTGTGACAGCAGGTCCCCAGCAGAGGGCGCTGCGGATGCCCTTTCAGGTTGTTTTCCTGTTAGCAGGAGAGAAAGCTGCTCGCCCTGCTCTCTGGCCCCTGTGCTTTATGGAGTCGGAAAGGAGCAGAGAGTTGCCTGCTCTGGACCTGGCCTGCCCCGTTAACCCGTTACTGTCCATGCAGAGCCTGCAGCCGGCAGCCTTCCTTCCTGCACGGTCATCAATAGCTGCAGAGCCCGTGAAATTCCCGGTGCGCGAGAAACGTGGTCCTGCCTTTGAATTTTCAAAGGTTGCGTGCGGGATGAAATCCTGCGGGCAGTGAATGTCAGGCTGCTTTCCCGCAGGCGACGCCGCGTCCTACCCATGCCCCCGCCCGAGGTCTCCAGCTTTCGGTGCATTCTGCTTTCCTTGCTTCTCGTTACCTTTTACAAACTCAATAACAGCTTTCTCAGTAAGAAGCGTGAATGTGAGCTGTCAGCTGTTGCTTTGTCTATGAATTTTTTAGTGGGATAATTGGGGATTTTTATGCGAGCACTCATGTTATTATATATTATGTATGCATTCGTTTTAGATAACTATTTATGATTCTGATATTATTATAATTTTAGATTGCTTTTTACGATCATTGCACTATTTGAATTGCTCAACCCGACTTCAGGCAATTTTTTTTTTATTGGCAAAAATGAAAAATACATGATTCTGAAATTCTGCATTCCTTAGTCTTCATTGCTGGTTAACCTGAGTTTAATAAAGTCATTACCGGGGTGGTCTATTTCAGTCTGAACCGGTAAAGGGGCAGCCAGCAGTCTGCGGCGGAGAATGTTTTATTGGAATCGGGACCGCTCTCTTCGCTGAGAGCCAAAGAATCGGTCGGACGATGGCGCCAAGCACGACACCCGAGCCCTAGGGATGTCTGCGCTGCTTTTTCATACAACAGATTTAAAAGTGGGAGCTCTGCCACGAGGTCGATATTCAGTGCCACTTACGTTCTGACGCATTATAAATATACAAGCCGTTAAGCCCGTCACAACGGGCTACATTACATTTTTGTTTTCGGTCCATTTTCGAAAACAGCACCCTCCTACACTTTTTCTCCCTCATTCCCCCTTCCCCTCAGTCACTCACCCCCTTCCCACCCCTCAGTCTTACTCACTCTCTGTCTCCCACTGCCTCCTTCCCCTCCCCTTCCCTCAGTCACTCCCACCTCTCTCCCCTTCCCTCAGTCACTCCCCACCCTGTCTCAATCCCATCCCCTCTCCCTCAGCCCTCCTCCACTCCCTTTTTCTCTGCTCCACAACTTCTTACCCTTCCACTTACTCACATCCCTGTCTCTCACCTCTCCCTCATTCTCCCTCTCCCCTCACTCCCTCCCTCCCCCCTCTCAGTCCCTCCCCCTCCCTCACTCAGTCCCTCAGTCCCTCCCCCTCACTCAGTCCCTCCCTCCCCCTCACTCAGTCCCTCCCTCCCTCCCTCCCACTCAGTCCCTCCCTCCCACTCAGTCCCTCCCAGTCAGTCCCTCCCCCTCCCTCCCTCAGTCCCTCCCTCCCACTCAGTCCCTCCCCCTCACTCAATCCCTCCCTCCCTCTCACTCAGTCCCTCCCTCCCTCCCTCTCTCTCTCTCCCTCTCTCTCTCCTCCCTCCCTCTCTACTGGCCGCCGCTGCTCCTCGTCGTCATTTGCTGCCGTCACTGCCGCCGCCGCCGCCGCTGCCACCCGACGCCGCCGCCGCCGCTGCCACCCGACGCCGCCGCCGCCGCTGCCACCCGACGCCACCATCACCACTGCCGCTGCCACCCGACGCCGTCATCGCTGCTGCCGCTGCCACCCGACGCCGCCATGGTTTATTTTTTTACGCTGGCTAAGACCGACGTCCTTGCCCGCACATGCGCAGTAGAGCTGCGCTCTACTGCGCATGTGCGGGCCGTCGGTCAGGGCCCATTTATAAGGTAGATGGCCACAGTCAGTGGATGCCACTTACCCGCGTAAATACTTAAGCCCCACAGGCCTGTGCTAAGGTTAGCAGCGCCACTGAATAAATCGGCTAAGTTGCCGAGCCCCCCAGCACCTGAATATCGACCTCGATGTGTGGAAATGATACTTTGATTTGCTCCCGCCCACGCCTTTTACCACTGTTATTTATCATTTATCTAGCACTACTAGACCTTTGCTTAGAGAGGGTGCCTTCCCCATAGAGCTTACAAGCCAAACAACAATGACAACCAAGTCTATGGTAGAGAAGAGGTTAGGATTTTAAAAACAGCCTCAGAAAGGTGAGCTTTTAGTAGGAATGCGCGGCCTCGAAAAATGTGTTTTGGTTCATTGATTCATATTGTGGCTGCTTTCAATTTGTTCCATTGGTTTTGGGAAAAAAAAACATTTTTTTATCATTTTTTATTATTGTTTTTTCATTTAACATTGAAGTCAATGAGGGGAGGCCCCATTGACTTCAGTGCAAAAGAAAAACAGGCCCAGGCTTAGGTCTGAGGCCTAGATCCAGGTCCCTGCGGCCGAAGCCCAGTACCAGGGCCTGAGCCCAATGCTGGAGCCCGGTCCCCGAGGCATGGAGTAATGTCACGGCGGTGTTCATGTCACCCTGGAGTAACGTCACGGTCACCGAGGCATGGAGTAATGTCACGGCGGTGTTCATGTCACCCTGGAGTAACGTCACGGTCACCGAGGCATGGAGTAATGTCACGGCGGTGTTCATGTCACCCTGGAGTAATGTCACAGTCACCGAGGCATGGAGTAATGTCACGGCGGTATTCATGTCACCCTGGAGTAACGTCACAGTCACCGAGGCATGGAGTAATGTCACGGCGGTGTTCATGTCACCCTGGAGTAACGTCACGGTCACCGAGGCATGGAGTAATGTCACGGCGGTGTTCATGTCACCCTGGAGTAACGTCACGGTCACCGAGGCATGGAGTAATGTCACGGCGGTGTTCATGTCACCCTGGAGTAACGTCACGGTCACCGAGGCATGGAGTAATGTCACGGCGGTATTCATGTCACCCTGGAGTAACGTCACGGTCACCGAGGCATGGAGTAATGTCACGGCGGTGTTCATGTCACCCTGGAGTAATGTCACGGCGGTATTCATGTCACCCTGGAGTAATGTCACGGTCACCGAGGCATGGAGTAATGTCACGGCGGTGTTCATGTCACCCTGGAGTAATGTCACGGTCACCGAGGCATGGAGTAATGTCACGGCGGTGTTCATGTCACCCTGGAGTAACGTCACGGTCACCGAGGCATGGAGTAATGTCACGGCGGTGTTCATGTCACCTTGGAGTAATGTCACGGCGGTGTTCATGTCACCCTGGAGTAACGTCACGGTCACCGAGGCATGGAGTAATGTCACGGCGGTGTTCATGTCACCCTGGAGTAATGTCACAGCAGTATTCATGTCACCCTGGAGTAATGTCACGGTCACCGAGGCATGGAGTAATGTCACGGCGGTGTTCATGTCACCCTGGAGTAATGTCACGGTCACCGAGGCATGGAGTAATGTCACGGCGGTGTTCATGTCACCCTGGAGTAACGTCACGGTCACCGAGGCATGGAGTAATGTCACGGCGGTGTTCATGTCACCCTGGAGTAACGTCACGGTCACCGAGGCATGGAGTAATGTCACGGCGGTGTTCATGTCACCTTGGAGTAATGTCACGGCGGTGTTCATGTCACCCTGGAGTAACGTCACGGTCACCGAGGCATGGAGTAATGTCACGGCGGTGTTCATGTCGCCCTGGAGTAATGTCACGGCGGTATTCATGTCACCCTGGAGTAATGTCACGGCGGTGTTCATGTCACCCTGGAGTAACGTCACGGTCACCGAGGCATGGAGTAATGTCACGGCAGTGTTCATGTCACCCTGGAGGAATGTCACGGCGGTGTTCATGTCACCCTGGAGTAACGTCACGGTCACTGAGGCATGGAGTAATGTCACGGCAGTGTTCATGTCACCCTGGAGTAACGTCACGGTCACCGAGGCATGGAGTAATGTCACGGCGGTGTTCATGTCACCCTGGAGTAATGTCACGGCGGTATTCATGTCACCCTGGAGTAACGTCACGGTCACCGAGGCATGGAGTAATGTCACGGCAGTGTTCATGTCACCCTGGAGTAATGTCACGGCGGTGTTCATGTCACCCTGGAGTAACGTCACGGTCACCGAGGCATGGAGTAATGTCACGGCGGTATTCATGTCACCCTGGAGTAATGTCACGGCGGTGTTCATGTCACCCTGGAGTAACGTCACGGTCACCGAGGCATGGAGTAATGTCACGGCAGTGTTCATGTCACCCTGGAGGAATGTCACGGCGGTGTTCATGTCACCCTGGAGTAACGTCACGGTCACCGAGGCATGGAGTAATGTCACGGCAGTGTTCATGTCACCCTGGAGGAATGTCACGGCGGTGTTCATGTCACCCTGGAGTAACGTCATGGTCACCGAGGCATGGAGTAATGTCACGGCGGTGTTCATGTCACCCTGGAGTAATGTCACGGTCACCGAGGCATGGAGTAATGTCACGGCGGTATTCATGTCACCCTGGAGGAATGTCACGGTCACCGAGGCATGGAGTAATGTCACGGAGGTGTTCATGTCACCCTGGAGTAACGTCACGGTCACCGAGGCATGGAGTAATGTCACGGCGGTGTTCATGTCACCCTGGAGGAATGTCACGGTCACCGAGGCATGGAGTAATGTCACGGCGGTATTCATGTCACCCTGGAGTAATGTCACGGTCACCGAGGCATGGAGTAATGTCACGGCGGTATTCATGTCACCCTGGAGTAACGTCACGGTCACCGAGGCATGGAGTAATGTCACGGCGGTGTTCATGTCACCCTGGAGGAATGTCACGGCGGTGTTCATGTCACCCTGGAGTAATGTCACGGTCACCGAGGCATGGAATAATGTCACGGCGGTGTTCATGTCACCCTGGAGTAATGTCACGGTCACCGAGGCATGGAGTAATGTCACGGCGGTATTCATGTCACCCTGGAGTAATGTCACGGTCACCGAGGCATGGAGTAATGTCACGGCGGTGTTCATGTCACCCTGGAGTAATGTCACGGTCACCGAGGCATGGAGTAATGTCACGGCGGTGTTCATGTCACCCTGGAGGAATGTCACGGCGGTGTTCATGTCACCCTGGAGTAACGTCACGGCAGTGTTCATGTCACCCTGGAGGAATGTCACGGTCACCGAGGCATGGAGTAACGTCACGGCGGTGTTCATGTCACCCTGGAGTAACGTCACGGCAGTGTTCATGTCACCCTGGAGGAATGTCACGGTCACCGAGGCATGGAGTAATGTCTCGGCAGTGTTCATGTCACCCTGGAGTAATGTCACGGCGGTGTTCATGTCACCCTGGAGGAACGTCACGGTCACCGAGGCATGGAGTAATGTCACGGCGGTGTTCATGTCACCCTGGAGGAATGTCACGGCGGTGTTCATGTCACCCTGGAGGAACGTCACGGCAGTATTCATGTCACCCTGGAGGAATGTCACGGTCACCGAGGCATGGAGTAATGTCACTGCGGTATTCATGTCACCCTGGAGGAACGTCACGGCAGTGTTCATGTCACCCTGGAGTAATGTCACGGCGGTGTTCATGTCACCCTGGAGGAACGTCACGGCAGTATTCATGTCACCCTGGAGGAATGTCACGGTCACCGAGGCATGGAGTAATGTCACGGCGGTATTCATGTCACCCTGGAGTAACGTCACAGTCACCGAGGCATGGAGTAACGTCACGGCGGTGTTCATGTCACCCTGGAGTAACGTCACGGCGGTGTTCATGTCACCCTGGAGGAACGTCACGGTCACCGAGGCATGGAGTAATGTCACGGCGGTGTTCATGTCACCCTGGAGGAATGTCACGGCGGTGTTCATGTCACCCTGGAGGAACGTCACGGCAGTATTCATGTCACCCTGGAGGAATGTCACAGTCACCGAGGCATGGAGTAATGTCACGGCGGTATTCATGTCACCCTGGAGGAACGTCACGGCAGTGTTCATGTCACCCTGGAGTAATGTCACGGCGGTGTTCATGTCACCCTGGAGGAACGTCACGGCAGTATTCATGTCACCCTGGAGGAATGTCACGGTCACCGAGGCATGGAGTAATGTCACGGCGGTATTCATGTCACCCTGGAGTAACGTCACAGTCACCGAGGCATGGAGTAACGTCACGGCGGTGTTCATGTCACCCTGGAGTAACGTCACGGCAGTGTTCATGTCACCCTGGAGGAATGTCACGGCGGTGTTCATGTCACCCTGGAGTAACGTCACAGTCACCGAGGCATGGAGTAACGTCACGGCGGTGTTCATGTCACCCTGGAGGAACGTCACGGCGGTGTTCATGTCACCCTGAAGGAATGTCACGGCGGTGTTCATGTCACCCTGGAGTGATGTCACGGCGGTGTTCATGTCACCCTGAAGGAATGTCACGGCGGTGTTCATGTCACCCTGGAGTGATGTCACGGCGGTGTTCATGTCACCCTGAAGGAATGTCATGGCGGTGTTCATGTCACCCTGGAGTGATGTCACGGCGGTGTTCATGTCACCCTGAAGGAATGTCATGGCGGTGTTCATGTCACCCTGGAGTAACGTCACAGTCACCGAGGCATGGAGTAACGTCACGGCGGTGTTCATGTCACCCTGGAGGAACGTCACGGCGGTGTTCATGTCACCCTGAAGGAATGTCACGGCGGTGTTCATGTCACCCTGGAGTGATGTCACGGCGGTGTTCATGTCACCCTGAAGGAATGTCACGGCGGTGTTCATGTCACCCTGGAGTGATGTCACGGCGGTGTTCATGTCACCCTGAAGGAATGTCATGGCGGTGTTCATGTCACCCTGGAGTGATGTCACGGCGGTGTTCATGTCACCCTGAAGGAATGTCATGGCGGTGTTCATGTCACCCTGGAGTGATGTCACGGCGGTGTTCATGTCACCCTGGAGTGATGTCACGGCGGAGCATCCTCTGGGCAGAGCTCGTCACTTGTAGTCATAGGATCAAGCAAAGAAGACATGGGAAGACCTGCTCCAAGGGCGAGCCTCGGGCTTAGGCCTAGCCTAGGCTGGAGCCTGGTGAGAGGACCCAGCCTTGTGATCGGCCCTGACGTGGGCCTTGGTGATGGGACCCTGTGTCAGGCCTAGGTCCAGGTATGGGTCTTGGCAATGGAACCCGATCTGGACTGGGCCCCAGTATCGGACCCAGGCCTAGTCCTTGTGCTTAGTCCTCGCCTAGGCGCAGGCCCCAGGGACGGGATTAGGCTGAGGCCTGGTCCTGCTGGAGGTCGTTTTGTTTTTGGTTTTTTTTTAATGCAAATAAATACAAATATACACACAAATTTTGGGGTTCATATCATTCATAGAAAATAAAATGGCCTCATTGTTTGCATTTGTTCCAGATGAATGTACGTCTCTAGTTTTTAGACTACATTTAAATATGGCCAGAGAGGGAACATACCAATTTACCCTCCCCCGTTTTCCCCTTTCCCACTCCCCTAGTTCTTCTGTTTATTCATGCACTGAGTGGAGCAGAAAAAGGCGTCTCACCTGGGTCCTGCTGACTTTCTATCTGACCTTTAGCAAGTCACTTTCTCTCCTGGTGCCTCTGGGATCTCCTCAAGCCATCTCTCTTCACCTGGATTTCCTGCTCAGATTATTTTCTTTACATGTAAGAAGAAAATATTTAAAAATTCTCAAACTCAAACTGCTGCAGAATTTGACCTACACTATCACTGACATAGGGAGTGTAATTTTATATCTGTGCACAGCTGGGTAAAATCTTTTATGCCAAGACTTTACCCTGAATTTTCAAAGCAAACTTATGTGAAAATTGGTTGAGTTCCCGCCCAGATTAACTTGCACAAAGTTACACCTCCTCTTCAGAGCGCATAATTTGAGTGGGTTCCCTTCCGTGCGCCCCCAAAATGCCTGGCACCAATTTTCCAAAAGGTAGGTGCATTCCTAGTTTATGCTCGTACGTGCACTGAGCTCCACGCTATTTTCTAGCAGTCATTCACATGCACAAAACTCAGTTTTACGCACGTAAGTGGCCTTGAAAATCAGGTTGCCAAATTGAAAGCTGCAACCTCTCTTCTCTAGTACTACTTAGTACTTAGACGTATGCAGTGCTGTACAGAGACAGATTAGGGACTGTGCAAAGAAACCATGGAAGGGATTCAGTGAGAATTCATCGAGTTGCCTACAATCCTAGAGACGTATTCAGAAATAACACGCAAACATGATCCTTCTTTTAACGGGTCTGGAAGGGTTATGAGTCCCTCCAGCAATGATAATCTTCATAGGAAATGCCTTGAATGAGCCCAGCCCACCACTGGATGTCAGCCTTACTCCACAAGGATGCCGCAGACCCAGCCGAGTCTCCAGAAGACAGGGAGGAACATGGTTGTAGCCTGTGACAACGTTTGGCATCTTTTCTAAAGGTAACTCCTCACGCCGGATTACACGTCGGAATGTTACTGTTATGTCTCTGGTTCTTTTGTTAGGGGGAACAATGGAGAGTTCCAAGGCCTTCTGTCCCAGATACTTTGTAACACACGTTCACTACCTCCGCCATTAACAATTCTTCAGCACAGCATAGGAATAGGAGTCCAGCACTTCCCCTCATCACACCGAATAGGAGAGAAAACAAATACTGGTCTCATCATGTATTTATTGTTATATTTCATCGTTCAGCACTTCAAAGCAGATTACTATCCCCACAGGGCTTACAATCTAATTCTGTACCTGAGGGTGAAGTGACTTGCCCAGGGTCACAAGGAGCGACAGCAGGAGTTGAGCCCAGCTCAATAACAGCCATTCACCCTCCTTCCCTCTCAGTCACTGACCTCTCATTCCCACTCACACCTCAGTCCCTCCCTCCCATTCACTCCCTTCATTTCCCTCCCCTCCCTCCCACTTACTCCCATTCATTCCCCGGTCACTCACCCTCCTACTCACCTCCTTCCCACTCAGTCACTAGCCCCGCTCTCTCTCACCCACCCTCTCACTCATTCCCTTCCCTGACTCTCACCACCTCCCTCTCAGTCACTAGCCCCGCTCTCTCTCACCCACCCTCTCACTCATTCCCTTCCCTGACTCTCACCACCTCCCTCTCAGTCACTCACCCTTCCCACTCATTCAGGCCCCTTCCATTTCACTCACTCACCATCCTCACCACGTTGCTTTCCTTCCCTCTCTGTCTCTTCCCTTACTGCCCTGTTACTCACCACAGTGGGCCAGCAACGGGACCAGCGCACCGACAACAGGGGCTCATCCTCGCCGGTGGGGAGGGTGCAAACCTCGCCAGCGCCAACGCATCAGCTCCCTCCTTTCCCCTGGTTAAGTGTTGCGATTAGGGAAAAGGCAGGCGGGCAGGAGAGCGTCCGTGCCACACGGCATCTGGAATAAAGAAGTGATTGGCTTGCTGCAGGGCTTACAGAAAGCCAATCACATCTTTATTCAGGGTGCCACACTCGCCTGCCCGCCCGCCCGCGCTCGTGCAGAGAAACGTGACCACGGGGATCCCGCCTGCCCTCCTTCAGGTGCCAGTGTCATCAGGAAAGGTCAGGACCTGGCATTGGGCAATTCAGCACAGCATTCAGAGGGGCCTGCGTGAGCCTTTGCTGATGATGTTGGCACTTGGCAAACATCGCGGGCTGCAGCTAATAATAATTTTAAAACAGTTTTGCTGGGCCGGATTAAAGTGAATGATGGGCTTGATATGGCCTGCAGGCCATAATTTGCTCACCCCCTGGTCCAATACAGTAGCCACTAAACCAGTCCCCATCCTGCCTGTAGTTCTCTGTCAGGGGTTCTGTATCCAGACATTTATCAGGCTTCCCCATGGTGATGGTTGGGTGCCCGCGTTGTGCCAGCAGGGAAGTCAGCGACAGGAGCATTTATTAATTTAACTGTTCTCCTCCTGCCAGATAAGGTGAATACCAGAGGTTGCCTGCAGCCTGCTTTTGGGCTCAGGAAAAAAAAAAGAGAGAACTTTCTTCGTACAGGAGGTTCTGTCGCTCGAGAGAAGCCCTCCACTTTCTGAGGTGTTACAGTTCACTAGTTCAAGAAAAAAGATTAATCTCGAGCCTAAATAAACTAAAATATTAGAGGACAACTTTCAAGCAAATGCGTGCAGCGGCTTATACGCACATATACAGCCACGAGCAGATATACGCAAATCCTTTATAACAGGTGCTTCTGAGAAACACATAAAATACGAGTATCTCTACCATGCAACATACGTGTTTGCAGGCTTACATGTGAATACACGCAACGCCCTGAAACCATGCACATCAATGCAGCCAGTGCACGTGCTTTTCCCTACCGATATTTAAAATATGCGCGTGTATACTTTATGTGCAAAAGTAAAGTAGGATTTCCTTGCGGTAAGTCAGCCACATGCGCACGTTAATTTCGTTTACATGTACACTGCACGTAAATGAAATTCACGGGTGTACCAATGAATCCAGCGGCTGACCCAGTCCTTCTGCAGGTCTCTGAGACCTTCCTGGCTCTCCAGCCTGAATTTCCTCTCCCATCCTGTCAGTTCTACGCAATAAGCACGGGTAATACCACTTATGCCGGGTGTAAAGACACGTGAGCACCTTGGCACACGTGTGCGCGTGTCTCTTAAAATAGCAACGTGTGCGCACAAGCCGTGGGCCTGCTCGGGAGAGCCCTACATCCTTACACGTGTGTATAAATGTGCGGAAAAGTGGAAATGTCCACACATCCCTTCCACTTCTGTAAATCACAAGAGATGCAAGCAGATGCTACGTACGCACATACATGCTCGTTTGTATGCGAGTAAAGATGTGAAAGTTCACCCCTTAGTCTTTTGTTGTTCTGCAGAAAGGGCAAGTGAGATTGGTTTTATTTTATTTCCATAAATCTCCTTAGTAGGCAAACTGCGGATACAGGGAAAAGTCTGAATTGTTCACAAATGTTATTCAGGAATAGAGAAGGATCTCTGATCTGATTTGGGTAGAGTAGGCTCCAGCTAAATTCCTGCTCAGCCCTGAGCTCTAGGCATCAGCGGATCCCTTGCTGATCTCTGGCCAGACGTTCACTGGGGACTTGACATTACTCCATGCCTCGGTGACCGTGACATTACTCCAGGGTGACATGATTGAAGGTGAGTTTCTGTTTGCAAGCTCCTTTTCCTCGGAGGGTTCCTCTCTCTTTCAGTGTGCCAGCACGTGCTTGAGTCTCCTGTGAGAATACTGGAGTGTAAGTGTGAGTGCCCTGGCTCTGCGTGCTGTATCTGCTCCAGCCCCTCTCCCTGCCCCCAGCCGTGCTGGCAGCTCCCACACAGCAGAGAGGCCACGCTTACCCGGGCAGCCCTCCCCTCTGCTAAGGGCGGGGGATTTACACTCCTGTGGCATTCCCTCTCTTTCCCCACTCTCACACTTTGCAATGGAATTCATTTTATTCATAAAATGTTAATAAGATCTATCAAAAAAAGAGTGGATTAATGACTCTAAGGCTTCAAACAGGATTTTAACAAAGAAATGAATTCTATGTTCCTATCACTTTAATTAAAGGATCCCCGCGTCCCTCTCCTCCTATTGTGCCTTATTGCAGATGTTCCCAGATGTTTTGTGCCTAAATGTCCGTACACTGCTGTTCACCCGAACTTGTTTTCCCTGGCTGTCAGCTGGAAAAGCACGTCATTAATAAATGATGACCAATTAGTGCTGAAATTTAACGGGCAAGCCCTCTGCACTTTGTTAAGCATTAGGAATAGGGGTTTCCTGCCTTGAAGGCTGCTCACAAATGCTCCAACCCGTCTACAGGTGCTGCTAAACTTCAGACGCCCTGCGAGAACATCCCGGCTGGTGCGCTGCCGCCTGGCCTGCTTAATCCAACTGATTTCATACTGATGTGCTGGGAGGAACCATGGGGCATGCAAGGATGTAATACGATATTAAGATTATCTAGCACTAAGCAACTCTTTAATGGCAGTGCTATAAGCAAATTATTAGGATGTGCTGAGCCAAGAGACCACATTCAATGGATGCTGGACTGGCCACTGCTGGAGACAGGATGCTGGGCTTCCTGGTCCTTTCACCTGACCCAGCATGGCGCTTCTTATGTTCACTGAAAGACATTATTTCTCGTAAGCAGCTACATCACATAATACAAAGTCACCAACTGAGCTAAACATGATGTTAATATTAGTTCAAAAATAAGTATGATGCTAATTGCAAGTGATTGAGGTCTTTGGGGTGATTTGTTTAGGTACATTCTCCAATATAATTAGTGAGGGGAGGTGGCAGACTGCTTAGCATGGGTGGCAGGATTGTCCGCACTCTCCGTGTCCTGCCACGAGTGGTCAAGCCTACATGACTGACAGCTAGGCAATCTCCTTAGCGCAGACAGCGATGGCAAGGGCAAGGATGGGTGATAATCAGAGCTAGAGCAGGAAACCAGGCGAGTGGGCAGAGTGCGTGGGTGAAATGGTCCTTGTCTGCTGCCATCTGCTACGTGACACGAGGACACACATGAGCAGTACTGCCACGGTATCAAGTGCAAGCAGGCGAGTGCTCTACCAGGCATGCTCCTCCGATGCTACCATGCGTGGAGTGTAAATATTACACGCTCTGACTGTCACTAGCTATCAGCTTAATATTGCAAACATATGTTCCGCAAATGAGGTTATTTTATGATACAGAAACCAATTCCAAAAAAAACGGGGAAAAAATAATACCGACTTGCAAATTGAATTTTGCACCTGGTGTTCACTTATCTTTGTCAACGTCATGTCGATTGGTTCCAGTTTCACCATGACAGCAGAAGCCGCCTGTGCCATCCTGCCCACAGATGAATTGTGACAAGTCGTTTCATATTCAGTGTGCATTTTGCTAGCCAGGGAAGGGTGCAGGGCTAATACTGAGGGCTTAGAAGGAAAGGTTGTGCCTTTCTTGCAGATGACACTAAGATCTGCAACAGAGTGGTCACCCCTAAGGGAGTAGAGAGGATAAGAAATGATCTGAGAAAGCTGAAAGAGTGGATTAGTACTTGGCAAATGAGATTCAGTGCCAAAGAGTGGGTACAGACATCGGAGGGGGGTGATGTGCAGTGACTAGGACAGAGATCTGGAGCTGATATTGTCTCAGAGTAGTGAAACAGTGTGCTAAGGTGGTGGCCAGAGCCAGCGAGATGATGCACAGGATGAGGCATTAACTCGCAGAATAAAGGAGGCGTGTTGGCGAGACCTCACCTAGAATATTGTGCTCAGTTCCGGAGGCCGAATCCCACCAGGATGGAAAAGGCTGGAGCGGTCCAGAGAAAGGCAACCAAATCATCTGCACTCTGCTCCAAAAGCTGTTAGAGATGCAGGCGGACGTTGTGCCAGGTCAAGACAGCTCACCAACTTCCCCACCGGGGAAAAGCAGAAGGTGGAGGCCATCGGTGGTCCTGACTGGACACCACTGCAAATATGCACTGCCCATCCCACAGGAGAGAGGAGGCAGGGGAGTCAGAACAGAAACATTCACCCATCTCAAAGCATGAATTACGCATAAGAACAAACTTATTTTCAGAGGAAGGAAGCTCCTGGGGGTTGCATCAGAAAACATTTCCTCATTCGTGCAATGAACTCCAAGCAGAGGCGAAGGTAATGGAATTCAGGAAGCTGGGGCTTCAGCTCGGGACGGAGATGTGAGGGGGAAGCCAGCGATCAGGAATGAAACAGGGCAGGCTAGGTCGGCCTGATTTCCCTTCTCTGCCACCTTATTCTATGGCAGTGGAAGGAACAGGGTCGGGAGCTTGCAGGACTGCACAACAAAGAGGGGATAGAGGAAGCACAGCCAACGGGATCCAAGGCTCCCGGCGCTCTCCAGAAAAGCCACGGGGGAACCAGGAGGCCAAATGTTCCGGCAATAGCCTGACTGCTTTTAGGTGATTTCAACGCTTGCTGGTAAGGCACACGGGATGGGGGCGCCTGCGTGTTGGACTGGGTATGGGGTCTTGTACTGGGTGTGGGGTCTTGTACGTTCATTTACCTGGAGTAGTAGAGAACCAGTCAGGAAGGCAGCAGAAACCTGAGAGGTTTATGCAGGGATATCCTTCAGATAGATAACTGTTTCCCAGCTGCGGCTGGCACGAGACGGGCGGCAGCTTAGACAGCTTCCCAGGGCACAGTCCACTTTCTTTTCCTACAGGGAGGCCCAAGGTGCCTTACATAAATATGTGGGTCGTGTCATCAGGCTGGAAAGGCAAATTAGTCTTTTTCTGCTCTCATCTACTCATACAAAAAAGATTTATTGAGCAAGTTGTTAAACATTTTGGGGTGAATTTTCAAAACATTTCTGCATGTAAAATTAGCATACACATGCGTAAGGAGCTTGTACTTGCATACATACTATTTATACATACCGGTACAATATACTACACATACATACTATATACTATACATACATACTATTTATACATATTATATACTATACATACATACTATATACTATACATACTATATACTATACATACATACTATTTATACATACTATATACTATACATACATACTATATACTATACATACATACTATTTATACATACTATATACTATACATACTTACTATTTTATAACCATCAAAGGTAAGTGCATATTTTCAGTCATGTGAACAATCTTGAGGAAAAAATTCTGCGTCTAGTGGGGCTCCCACTCCCCAGACTCTCACCCCTCTTACCTTTGAAGAAAGCCCTGGTCTCTAGAGGGTCTCCCACTAGGGGTGTGCATCCATTTTCCACGTATTTGTAATCCGCAACTTATTTTGTCCTATCTGTTAAATACGTGGGGAGGCGAAACGCATCGCGACTCCCCACGTATTTAACAGATTTCTGTTTTATTCGGCCTCCTAAATAAAACTGA
The DNA here is from genome assembly GCF_901001135.1 of Rhinatrema bivittatum. Classification (NCBI taxonomy): domain Eukaryota; kingdom Metazoa; phylum Chordata; class Amphibia; order Gymnophiona; family Rhinatrematidae; genus Rhinatrema; species Rhinatrema bivittatum. The sequence goes on from NC_042618.1 coordinate 479,502,396, forward strand.
AACCTCCCACCCTCCTGACCCCCCCAAGACTTACCAAAACTCCCTGGTGGTCCAGCGTGGATTCCAGAAGCCATTCCTGCACTCGTTTGCCGGTTTCATCATGGCGCCGATAGCCTGTGTCACAGGGGCTACCGGTGCCATTGGTCAGCCCCTGTCACATGGTCACCGGCGCCATCTTGTGCTTCTACCATGTGACAGGGGCTGACCAATGGCACTGGTAGCCCCTGTGACATAGTATGGGCAAAGGCTATCGGCACCATTTTGAGTCCTGGCATCGATGGCCGGCGTGCAGGAGGTCGCTCCGGGTCCCCCGTTGGACCCCCAGGGACTTTTGGCCAGCTTGGGAGGGGCTCCTGACCCCCACAAAACTTGCCAAAAGTCCAGCGGGGGTCCGGGAGCGACCTCCTGCACGCCGGCCGTCCGATGCCAATACTCAAAATGGCGCCGATCGCCTTTGCCCTCACTATGTCACACATATTTATTTATTTATTTATTGATTGATTTATTTAAGACTTTTATATACCGACTTTCTTGATACAAATCAAATCAACTCGGTTTACATCGAACTAGGCAGTAAATATAACCAATCAAACAACAAGAGACAGTTTGAAGGAGTATAAAGTTACATTATAACAAGGGTGCCTTAACTGGGAGTAGGAAACAAGAAAGGGGGAACAAAGATAAAGTGCAATATACAAGAGAATATGTGAGGGGCAAGGAGCCGTCCTCGTGGTAACTAGTAACATGATTAAGTGTTTAGTTCCTTACATAATTGCTGGAACGTTATTTATTTACATAATTGCTGGCATAATTCAAGTCACGCTGTTGGACAAGAAGCGGGGAAGGCCGGCGTGCAGGAGGTCGCTCCCGGACCCCCGCTGGACTTTTGGCAAGTCTTGTGGGGTCAGGAGGCCCCCCCAAGCTGGCCAAAAGTCCCTGTGGGTCCAACGGGGGTCCCGGAGTGACCTCCTGCACGCCGGCCGGCCGATGCCAGGACTCAAAATGGCGCCGATAGCCTTTGCCCATACTATGTCACAGGGGCTACCAGTGCCATTGGTCAGCCCTTGTCACATGGTAGGAGCACAAGATTGTGCCAGTGACCATGTGACAGGGGCTGACCAATGGCACCGGTAGCCCCTGTGACACAGGCTATTGGCGCCATGATGAAACCGGCAAACAAGTGCAGGGATGGCTTCTGGACTCCACGATGGACCACCAGGGAGTTTTGGTAAGTCTTGGGCGGGTCAGGAGGGTGGGGGGTTGTAGTTAATTTTAATTTTAGCTGGGACACGAATTTAACTCGCCGTATTAACGCATCGGGGCGCCATACGGCCGAATGTAACGCATTTGCGCCCCGACGAATCCGAATCACGAATGCAACGAAAACTTTTTGGCTGCACATCCCTAGCTCCCACTCCCCACACTCCCACCCCTCAACCTTTGAAGAAAGCCCTGGTCTCTAGTGGGGCTCCCACTCCCCAGACTCCCACCCCTCAACCTTTGTAGAAAGCCCTGGTGTGCCCCCCAGGCTCCAGGCCAGTCGTCATCATTTTGGAAAATGGCATTGACTGGCTCGATGCCAAGGGAGCATTCTGGGCCACCGCTAGTCCCCCAGGGACTGCTTTTCTTAGGTAAAGGGGAGTCCAGGGGGTGGGGGGCAGGCCCTAGACCACCAGGAATTACATTTTATGTTGGGAGGGTTCAGGGGGTTGGGGGACAAGCACTGGGGGGGGTTATTTTTTATAAGAGGGAGGGGGTTAGGATGGGGCAGGGAGTTGCTGCACAACACTTCGATCATTTTTTTTTTTTTTACTGTGCTCCACCTGTGCAGGTGTCAGGGAGGGGGCGGGCAGACATCTGAACAGACCCCGAGGCCATTTCATCACGTTGGGAGCGGGCTTATCTGGGAGCCAGGTTGCTCTTTAAATTGATGCCATTGCATGTTTTTCCCTACTTTCCCCCCGGGGGAAAGTCCCCGCCCCCGCCCTGCGATATTTCTCCCCTCCTGCAGTAAAATATAACAGCACAGTAAATGCACCCGAGGCAATGGAGGGTGAAGTGACCCTCTCAAGGTCACAAGGAGCAGCAGGGTTTGACCCTTGGCTTCCCTGGTTCCCAGCTGACCCCTCTCTGCTCCTCCACTGCTGTTCTGATGAAACAGATTTAGTTAAATTCCATTTTGCTAAATTGCTTGATTTGATTCCCTTTTTTCACTTTGACCTGATGAAGGGGCTGCAGCTCTCAAGACCTCGGTCATCAGTGTGATAGGTCAGATAGAAAGGAAGATCTCACCTATTCGCAACTTATTTTTTTAAAGAAAATCTCGAATGAGCCTCATTTTGCCTGAAATTAGATTTCACTTGCTGCCTCTTTATGAGCAGACGTGCGCTTGCCAGGAGCTGAGACTCCATGCGATTGTGTAAATGCTGAGAAACGCATTGGCAGAAAACTAAATGCCACAATTATCAGACATCACAGCTCCTTGGAAGTGCTAAAGAGATTCACTGGTTTGTGGGTGCATCTGAGTAATTTATGCAAAGAATCTCAGCCTGACTTACAGATAATGATCCTTCTGTCATCACCAGGTTATCGGTCATTTTCAGGCTATAGAAATGTAACTCGGCTCGTAATCTGCCCTCATAATCCTCATGTACTGATGCCTGGACTGTGTGCCGTGCACCCTGCTTTAAGCTGGTGCTCCCTTGGAGGGTGTGAGATGCCACACGGGGTCTGATTTTCATAGCAGCACCATTCATGTGGGGGCTAGCAGTGTAGCGTGTGGCGCTTCTAGGCCTCATCGTGTGATCCAGAGAACTGCGAATCCCCTGTGTTTCAGGCCACTACTGGTAGTGCCCCGAGGAATGTTCTGAGCAAGCTCTGGAGGGCGAGGATCAGAAGAAGGTGGATTTACAGAAGTTGCACGCATAAAAAATAGCACTTACGAGTGTAATGTAGCATGTATGCGAGCATTTGCAATTTTGGAAACCGCAACACACACGTCTATAGCTCAGGGTGCGCGATTAAATTTACGAGTTTATAAAAAGGGATATTCTGAGGAGGGGACCAACATTTAGGCAAGTAAGTTACTATTTTCTAAGCAATGTACACATGTGAATGTGGCACCTTACTCCTGCTCAGTATCTAGATTAAGTGATAGTAAGCATCTTAAAAGTGAAAAAACGATTGGGTGAAACGGGGGGACTTCAGGCTGAAAGGCCAGGAGGGTCTTCACATTCAGGAGGACTGGGTGAACAAGTAGACTAATTTGTAAAATTGGTTAGTTCATTGCTGCACCCATATTAGAAAATCCCCCCAATGTATGCATGACATGTAAAAGCTGACTTAAGAGGGGTAAACGGGTCTAAATAATGCATGCAAAATCTACTCACAAATCCCTTTAAATATGAAGTTAAAATATGCAGGTGTACGATTTGCGCACACTTACCTGTTACCTGGCTAAGTAGTGCCTTTGCCGCTACATAGGTGGACAAATTCAAACTTATCTGGAAAGATAGCGGCACTTACCTGGACAAGTTCTGACTTAGCCACCTAAGTAGCAGCAGCCGCTACTCAGGTGGATAAATCGGAATTTACCCGGATGAGTGCCGCTACTTATCCAGATAAGTCCGGACTTGTGCGGCAGGCAGCTTTTACATACGCAGGCATGTTTGCACGCAGATGTACTCGTATGTTATAACCCGCACATGCCATTGGCACGCAGGTTATGAAATACTGCAGCAGTTTTGCATGCAGCCACACGTGCAGCTCAGAAAATGACCCTCCCTATGGGCTGATTCTGGGAGCGTCCAATGTATCAGCAGCTGTGTGCGTGAGCTGAGAGGAAGCACAATATAGGAAGGAGCTGAGGAACAGAGGATCAAGTGGAAGATGGACGAGAAAGAAATGCCAGGCTTCTGGGAGGATTAGGAGATTCCAGTTTCTGATGGATTTCCATCAGAAGGGACACAGAAATATGTTCAGTTACCAGGGGTTTGAAGCTTTAGAGCAGTAGAGCCACCTGCAAGGCTTCAGCCCAGGCTACTGTCCATTTGTGTGCATTTCATGTGCATTCATCATTCAATCAGCTTTATTTAAAAAAACAATGTATTTAAAGTGGGTAGTAGTTCTCACATTTACTTATTTTGTGCATGGATCAGACATGGCCCACAATTAAGGAGTTTTTTTGGGAACAGGTTTGTAGCTGGATGTAATTATCCAAGGAGAGGGGAGCAAAGAGGAGGAGAAGGAGGCAGAGGGAGAAGCACATTTAAAAAAAAAGTAGCAGGGATGCAATCCTGGGGAATGGAGCTAAACTCACAAAAAATGAGGCAATAATCATCAAACAATGCGGCCGCAGTGCTGCCGTAGTAATGGGTTCCTCTTACTGAGTAAAATAAGTCCTATAGTAAAATCTGAGCAAGAGAAAGAACCATGAGGTAAAGCAATGAGGAAGCCAAAACCTCAAGAAGGCCAGGAATAAGCATCACGGCTGCCCTGAGAGGAAAGGATAGAGAGGTTAGGGCTGTTCAGCTTGGAGAAGAGACGCCTGAGGGGGGATATGATAGAGGTGTTTAAGATCATGAAAGGACTTGAACAAGTTAAGGGAAATCGGTTATTTACCCTCTCAGATAATAGAAGGACTAGGGGACACTCCATAAAGTTAGCAAGTAGCTCAATTAAAACAAATTGAAGAAAATTCTTTCACTCAGTGCATAGTTAAGCTCTGGAATTCATTGCCAGAGGATGTGGTTACAGCAGTTAGTGTAGCTGGGTTTAAAAAAAGGTTTGGATGAGTTACTAGAGGAGAAGTTCGTAAACTGCTATTAATCAATAAGGAATAGTAGTTTGAGATCTATTAATGATTGGGTATTTACCAGGTACTTGTAACTTGGCTTGGGCACTGTTGGAGACAGGATACTGAGCTTGATGGACCCTTGCTCTGACCCAGTATGGCATTTCTTAGGTTCTTATATTCTTAATCTTCTTGTCCTTTCCTATGAGAGGATAATTAGAGAGAGAGGAAGAAATTTTAAGGGATCTCTCAGTTAATCCCAGCACAGAGAAGTGAGATCTGTGTACACTCGTTCTGCAAATAAGTTTCCTTCTGCTACAGGGGGATTGGGTATCTTGGACTCACAGCCCAGTGTGCACCACAGCATTCATTTTATTTTTTTTATTTAGACATTTTATATAGCATCGTTCCATATAAAGATTGCAACAGTTTACAAAATTGGCATTCATATTATAAATCAACAAAGAATTACAGTTTACAGAGGTAGTATTCATAAACATAAATCAAATGGGATGTTCCAGAAATATTAACTAAAGATGTAAGACATAAGGTGAGTAGAACAGTTTTCACATGATAGTCAGTATGTTGTATTGAGCTTCTTACATTTTCACGTTGATTTCACGCTCATACCACATGTGTGCCAGGTATCACGCAGAGCATCTAAACGTGCATCAGGGTTACAAAGTGAGCTTCAGACTGTGCACTTCCGTTTTATTATTCATTCAAGCTCAGGAGCCCATGGACATGGACCCTGTGGACAGAATTCCCCCTTTACTTGGTGCTAAGCAGTGGATTCAGTGGATAAAGCAGTGTGGCTGCCATGTCAGTCCACGTGAATGCATAGAAATAAGAGACAGGAAATAAAAATAATAAGGAGATCTGTATTAAGTTAGTCCATAAAAAGGCAGCACCTTATATTTATTTTTTATTTGCTAATCTTTATTTCTTTCAGTGGCCAGTGACCGCTGCAGGAATTTCCATAGGAATGAAAAGGAGTTGGCACCGTGGAGAATAACCAAGCGACCACAACATCAACAGACTCCTTCCTTCATAATTATTCCATGTGCATTTGTGGGCGATTTCACTTTTACAGCTTTATTAAAGCAAATATTTCAAAGCCAGTCTAGTGGCTCGGTGACATGAGGCATCTACTCCCTGGGCTAACTGGGGCTGGGGAAGCTGCAGAGGTAGCGCTCACAGACCCTGGGACAAGGGAGTCTCAACAGTGACACCTAGTGGGTTCTGGAGGGAATGAGGGTTTCAGGCTCATGGCCTGATGGCTGGGCTTAGTTGGGAGCAGTGGTGTAGCCACCGGTGGGCCTGGGTGGGCCATGGCCCACCCACTTTGGGCTCAGGCCCACCCAACTGGAAGAGGCCCGTTGGAGCAATGCTGTCAGGGAATCCCAACCCCCGACAGTGGAGCCCTCAGAAGAAGCAAGGCTGTCACTGGATCCCATCCCCACGTCAGCTTAGATGAGGGCCGGAGCTGCAAGGTTGCTGTGGAATCCTTTCCCATCCCAGCGGAGACGGAAGTAGGACTTTGGATGTGCCCAATGAAAAAGCCTTGCCTGTGTGTGTGTGAGAATGGGGGCTTGAATGTGTGTGTCTGTGGGTGAGAATGGGAGCTTGTATGTGGGTGAGAATGGGAGCCTGGGTGTGCGTCTGTGGGTGTGTATGAGAATGGGAGCCTGGGAGGGGGAATGAGAGAGTGAGGGCTTGTGTGTGTGTATGATAGAGCATGTAGTGTGAGAACGTTTGTGTGAGTGTGTGTGTGTGTGTGTGTAGATAATGTGAGCTTGTGTGAGGGGGAGAGCATTTGAGAGTGAGAGCTTGGGTGTATGAGGCAGTCTGTGAGAGAAAGCGTGTGTGTGTGTGTGTGTGTGTGTGTGTGTGAGAGAGGAAAGGAAGAAGTCAGTAGAAGGGAGACACTGAAAAGGAATTTGGAAATGAGTGACAAGGGAAAAATGGGGAAAAAAAAGAGACCATGACCAACTGATTGGAAAAATACAAATTTCAGACAACAAAGATTAAAAATAAATAAATTAATTAATTAATTTGAGATTTTAGCAATTGGAATATGCCATCTTTGGGACTGTGCATTTCTTATGTTTTTGTATTTTGCTCTTTCTTCAATATTCCACTTTTCAGAGTCTAGTTTCTCAAGCTTTTATTTCAGTTTTGTCTACATGTTTCTGTTTCTAATTTGTAGCCTCTTATTTCTCTGTAAGGTAAAGATCGGTCTCTGTTTTGCCTGTGTGTGTGACTGAAGTGCAGTATTTCTGCTTGCATATAGTTTCTCTGTAGTAGTCCAGCTTGTTCTGTTATTCCCGTAGGTGATGTATTAATGTTCTAGGGCCTGGTGTAGTATTTGCATTGCTGCTTTTTCATAAGGTTGCTGTTATTTGAATCCTGAGAGTCGGTGCTGTGACTGTATGGCAAGGTTCTAAGCATCTCTTTCTTTGCAGGAGTTTATGTTACTTTACAAAATAGCAGTGGAGGGATATGTTTTGTTGATGTGACACCTGCAATTGAATATTTTTTTCATGTTGGTTGTAATGTGAATTGTTGTAGCTCTTTTCTGCACCTGTTCTGATGATTAATGATATTTTATTGTAGTTAAGATGATTTCTAGCTTTCTGCAAAGAGGATTCATGAAAAAATACATTAATTTTTGTTTTATTACATGATAGATTGGATCTATTTGTTTTCTTTGGTTTTGTTTTTTTTTACAAGATAAAATTATGCATTTATAAACTGCAATACATCTAAAATAAATTAATGCAGATTAATAAGGAATTTTTAATTCTGGTAAGTGCTGGAAATAATTAAGGTAACATGTTTTAAAGTTTCACGCATGATGCATAGTGGCTGTTGCAAACTACTTAGAAAGCCATTGTAGGGTGCAGTACATGGCATCATTTATCATTAAGATACAAGTCGTAGGTCTCAGACCTGCATGCCCACAGCTCACCCATGTTAACCTTGTGCCCACCCAAAAAATTCAGTTCTGGCTACGCCACTGGTTGGGAGGGGGCTATAAAACAGGGGAGGATCCCCAGATATTTGCAACCTGAAGGCTCCTGGTAGCCCAGCCCGAGCAAGAAAAAAGTGCAGGGCCAAGAAAAACGAAAAGCAAAGATTTCTGGGCTTTGAGTAAGCACCAATTAGTTCTGCAAACCTCCAGAGAAGAAATGGAGCACAGAAGCCTTCTCCGCCTCTGGCAACGCTTTCTTTATGGATGAGAAGGCGTGAAATGATTGATCACGGTTTAAAATGATGGATAATGGCAAATGCCCAAAAGCTTAAAGCCACTGAGAAGGTCAAAGCATGAAAAAAAAAAAGAAATATCAGTGCATCTTACAGGTAAGTCAGTGACAGGACCCCTTCACTTGCCAGGCACGCTGGGAATGACAGACGAGCCTCGTCATTTCCTGCAAGAGAAACCCTGGCCCTGTGTCCTGCTGCTACTCAGTTACAGACACAGGGATGAGCCTGCGGATCCAAGGGTGGCAGGCGGCAGATTCCTCCGACACCTGTTACTGGATCAGGGTACAGGTGAGCCATTATTCCAACTGAAGAAGGGACCGGCCTGCTTTCTCCGTAGCTCACGTATAACTTTTTAGGATAATTAGGTTACAGTTTACATCACAGCCAGTTTAGTCTAGAAGAGATGCAGCTACTGAATCGCTGAGCTTCTTATTCCAGTCACTAAACTGAAAACAAAACGCTTTTATCTAACTTTATTATTATCTGGGTCTGGTTCCTTGTTAGAGGTTCAGGGTCCGTTCTGGGAGAGGTTAAGAATCACCCGAGTCACTTTTACATTATAAATAACATATTCAGTTTTAAAGTAAAAGGATCTCCCGGCTGGTGGCATCCTGGGTTGTGTGCAGGGAGAGGATGCACGTTTTCATTTGACATTGCCTGCCTGTGGCTCTGGCCCCCTCTCACCCCGTCCCCTTGTTTCAATAGAAGGGGAGGGGCTGGAGGAGACCCAGACACAGCCACACGGGCTCGTGGCATCCTGGGTTGTGTGCAGGGAGAGGATGCAGGTTTTCATTTGACATTGCCTGCCTATGGCTCTGGCCCCCTCTCACCCTGCCCCCTTGTTTCGATAGAAGGGGAGGGGCTGGAGGAGACCCAGACACAGCCACACGGCTCGTGGCATCCTGGGTTGTGTGCAGGGTAGGATGCAGGTTTTCATTTGACATTGCCTGCCTATGGCTCTGGCCCCCTCTCACCCTGCCCCCTTGTTTCGATAGAAGGGGAGGGGCTGGAGGAGACCCAGACACAGCCACACGGCTCGTGGCATCCTGGGTTGTGTGCAGGGTAGGATGCAGGTTTTCATTTGACATTGCCTGCCTATGGCTCTGGCCCCCTCTCACCCTGCCCCCTTGTTTCGATAGAAGGGGAGGGGCTGGAGGAGACCCAGAAACAGCCACAGCCTGTGATCCCAGGACTCCAGCTCTGATGAGGGCAGAGTGGGGGAGGAGAAAGGAGGGAACTGGAAGTGATTGGTGAGGAGGGGCCTGAAGAGGGCGTGAATGCTGCTGGTGCAAAAGAGGGGGTGAATGTTAGGGGAGGTGAAGAGGTGAAATGGCACAGCCACTGTCCCCGTAAAATAAATTAGAATTGTATTTCATTTCTGAATTTTAGCCCTCACTATAGGCAGAAGTGAAACAAAATGAAAAAAAAAAAAGCAAACAAAAGGTTTTGCCATGCACAGATGTCCCTGTTCTCAATGAAATGTCCTGCACAGTGGCAGACATGGCTTCAGCCTAATTTCGAACAACTGCCCTGTTTATTTATTGACCGATTTATTTATTATAACTTTTGTATTCTGCAATGTGAAACAAAACTGTTCAATGCAGATGACAATTAAAAAAAAAATCAAACAGTAAAGTAACACAAATAAAACAATACATCCATGATTAAAACTAAATAAATAAAGCTAAAAATGAATACAGCACAGAATCTAAAGAAAAAGGCCTTCTGCAAGCACCAGAAGCAAGAAGCTCATTAAAAAAAAGTGTTTTCTATTCCTTTCTAAACGGCTATAGGTGAATCTCTTACCTAAGGGCCAGATGTACAGCTGCCCTGCATAGGAAAAGGCATGGCTGAGGGTTACCTGCAGTCTTTAAAAGGAGAGTCATGAGCTGCTGATTATCAGCAGAGCCTGGGGCCTGAGCCCGTGTAAAATGATAATAGAGATTTTAAATATTCCAAGTCAGCTTCTGCAAGTGTTTTCTGCTCCAGTCCCTCCCCTCCAGGAAGCTTGAAGTAAGCAAGAAGGGAGGGGCTGGAAAAGGGAGCAGAGCCATTGTTTCTTCTCTGCAATGTCTGCTCCATAAGAACATAAGAAATTGCCATACTGGGTCAGACCAAGGGTCCATCAAGCCCAGCATCCTGTTTCCAACAGAGGCCAAAACCAGGCCATAAAAACCTGGCAATTACCCAAACACCTAGAAGATCCCATGCTACTGATGCAATTAATAGCAGTGACTATTCCCTAAGTAAACTTGATTAATAGCAGTTAATGGACTTATCTTCCAAGAACTTATCCAAACCTTTTTTGAACCCAGCTACACTAACTGCACTAACCACCTCCTCTGGCAACAAATTCCAGAGCTTTATTGTGCGTTGAGTGAAAAAGAATTTTCTCCGATTAGTCTTAAATTTGCTACTTGCTAACTTCATGGAATGCCCCCTGGTCCTTCTATTATTCGAAAGTGTAAATAACCGAGTCACATCTACCCGTTCTAGACCTCTCATGATTTTAAACACCTCTATCATATCCCCCCTCAGCCGTCTCTTCTCCAAGCTGAAAAGCCCTAACCTCTTCAGCCTTTCCTCATAGGGGAGCTGTTCCATCCCCTTATCATTTTGGTTGCCCTTCTCTGTACCTTCTCCATTGCAACAATATCTTTTTTGAGATGCGGCGACCTGAATTGTACCCAGTATTCAAGGTGCGGTCTCACCATGGAGCGATACAGAGGCATCATAACACCCTCAGTTCCACTAACCATTCCCTTCCCAACAATTCCCAACATTCCACCTGCTTTCCTGACTGCTGCAGCACACTGAGCCAATGATTTCAATGTATTATCTACTATGTATCATCTACAGCTTTGCCGTGCTGGGAAACCTACACCGGAACCTCCCTGTACCAACTTGGTGAGAAGGGTCCCTCTGCCGAGGGTCCCTGGACTGCTACTTCAGAACCTGCTCACTACTGCCACCTCTGGTGGCTTTCATCTGCTGTATAATAAAAGACAATTCAGTGTTTGAGCGTTCTGAGTCTAGCCCAGTACTGTGGCTCCCCACGGGGCTTCTCCCCTTGGGCATGGTCATCTGTCACAGTACCTAAGAATCCACCCAAATACCTCAAAACCCTAACAGTTAGCTGCTTTGCATGCGTTTGAAAATTTTGTGCATGCAAAGCTGCACATCTAACTAAGGGGTAGTTTCTTTGGGCCAAATATTATGTAATATCCCTTCAGTATGCGATGATCACTTGCTAAACACTGCTTTTCATGCATTAATTGGATACCGTAGCTTTGTAAATATACAGGTGTACTGCAGGGATCAGCCTTGTCCGCAACCCTTTTTAACATATACATGCTTCCATTATGCCATCTACTAGCAGGATTAGGAATCATACATTACATCTATGCAGATGATATTCAATTAATTCTACCAATCGATGACACAATAGAAACAACATTAAACCTAGCTAACATGTACCTAGACATCATAAAACAACTATTAAACCGAATGGAACTAGTGATCAATATTGAAAAAACGGAATTTCTACACTTAGAAAGAAAAAATATCGAAATTATTCAAACCCCAATTATACTAAAAAACAACCAGAAAATAGAACTAGCGGAAAAAGTAAAGAACCTTGGAATAATAATGGACCCTGAAATTAATCTAAAACAACACATATCGCTAAAAGTAAAAGAAGGCTATGCTAAACTCATGATCCTCAGAAAACTTAAACTGTTACTAACAGCTGCAGATTTCAGAACAGTGCTTCAGGCACTAGTTTTCACCAGTACCGATTACTGTAATGCACTTTGTCTAGGACTCCCAAATACAACAATAAGACCACTTCAAATTCTACAAAACACTGCAGCGAGAATACTAACTGGAAAAAGAAGAGACCATATAACTGAAAAGCTGGCCGAACCTCACTGACTACCCATAGAACAAAGAATAAAATACAAAGCCTTAGGCACCATACATAAACTAATACATGATGAGAAATCGGACTGGCTAAACACCGCACTACGGGTACACGTCCCACACAGGAACCTTCGATCAGCAAACAAAACTCTCATTACCATTCCCTCAGTCAAGACAGCGAGACTAACCCAGGTAAGAGAAAGGGCATTGTCTTTAGCAGGCCCCACACTCTGGAACACAATGCCTTTGGAGATCAGATTACAGAGAGACCCCAAAACATTCAAGAGAAGTCTAAAGACATGGCTTTTTAAACAAGCCTTTTTATAAAGAGACCGGAGAATAGAAAATACACTGGAATAAACAGAAGAGCACCTGCACACAGCACTATTCTCATAAATGTGCATTACAATATTTTAACAAATTGAGTACACAATGAATGTAATAAGATATAAGTAAATGTGATTTTTTTTGACCTGTAAAAGTACCTTCTAGGTACACCTGGCCAGAACCTACATCACTAAACATTTGTACGTATTTTTATGATTTAATGTAACCGAAACTTAATGGCACCTGTTAGAATATACTGTAGTACGCTTACTCCAAACTTACTTATGTGCCTACTTGTAAACCATTGCGTTGGTATATAACTTAGCGACGGTATAGAAAAGACCTGGCTTTACCCAGGGCAAGTCTTGCCTCACAAATCTGCTTCACTTTTTTGAAGGAGTTAATAAACATGTGGATAAAGGTGAACCGGTAGATATAGTATACTTGGATTTTCAGAAGGCGTTTGACAAAGTTCCTCATGAGAGGCTTCTAGGAAAAGTAAAAAGTAATGGGATAGGTGGCGATGTCCTTTCGTGGATTGCAAACTGGCTAAAAGACAGGAAACAGAGAGTAGGATTAAATGGGCAGTTTTCTCAGTGGAAGGGAGTGGACAGTGGAGTGCCTCAGGGATCTGTATTGGGACTCTTACTTTTCAATATATTTATAAATGATCTGGAAAGAAATACGACAAGTGAGATAATCAAATTTGCAGATGACACAAAATTGTTCAGAGTAGTTAAATCACAAGCAGATTGTGATAAATTGCAGGAAGACCTTGTGAGACTGGAAGATTGGGCATCCAAATGGCAGATGAAATTTAATGTGGATAAGTGCAAGGTGATGCATATAGGGAAAAATAACCCATGCTATAATTACACAATGTTGGGTTCCATATTAGGTGCTACAACCCAAGAAAGAGATCTAGGCGTCATAGTGGATAACACATTGAAATCATCGGTTCAGTGTGCTGCGGCAGTCAAAGAAGCAAACAGAATGTTGGGAATTATAAGAAAGGGAATGGTGAATAAAACGGAAAATGTCATAATGCCTCTGTATCGCTCCATGGTGAAACCACACCTTGAATACTGTGTACAATTCTGGTTACCACATCTCAAAAAAGATATAATTGCGATGGAGAAGATACAGAGAAGGGCTACCAAAATGATAAGGGGAATGGAACAACTCCCCTATGAGGAAAGACTAAAGAGGTTAGGACTTTTCAGCTTGGAGAAGAGACGACTGAGGGGGGATATGATAGAGGTGTTTAAAATCATGAGAGGTCTAGAACGGGTAGATGTGAATCTGTTATTTACTCTTTCAGATAGTAGAAAGACTAGGGGGCACTCCATGAAGTTAGCATGGGGCACATTTAAAACTAATCGGAGAAAGTTCTTTTTCACTCAACGCACAATTAAACTCTGGAATTTGTTGCCAGAGGATGTGGTTAGTGCAGTTAGTATAGCTGTGTTCAAAAAAGGATTGGATAAGTTCTTGGAGGAGAAGTCCATTAATGGCTATTAATCAATTTTACTTAGGGAATAGCCACTGCTATTAGCAATGGTAACATGGAATAGACTTAGTTTTTGGGTACTTGCCAGGTTCTTATGGCCTGGATTGGCCACTGTTGGAAACAGGATGCTGGGCTTGATGGACCCTTGGTCTGACCCAGTATGGCATTTTCTTATGTTCTTATGTTCTTAAATAAATAAATACACATTAGGAGCTTGGCCGGTGCAAGGGTGTTAGGCGCCCTGGGCGAACCTTGTGCCTGTCCCCCTCCCTGTCCCTTGTCTCAACCTCATTCACTGAGACGCTGCTTGTGGCCCGCCGAGTGTTTGCTTTTCTCGGCACTGCTTGCAGCAGCCGATTCTCTACTCCTCTCAGCCGCGAGTGGGATAGGTTCTGCTCGCGGCCCCACAGGGCTGCCCCCTAATGGTTGGTGCCCTAGGCGACTGCCTGGCTTGCCTAATGGGTCGCACCGGCCCTGATTAGGAGCTTATTTAGTAAGCAGGTTTCCCGAAGTCCCAAAATGGGAGAAAACGTTTAGTAAATGAACCCCCTTTGGGGACAAGGAAATGCCCTATGGAATGAAACTCGCCTTGAGCTACCAATGCAAAGATAGAACTTAAATCTATACAAACAACCACATCAACAGCCTTTGGAGGCCTCCTTGTCAAAAGAAAGCGATTACTTGTCATCCTGTTAGGAACCTGCACTAAGGAAATCCGGATAACAATGTGTAAGCCTTGCTTGGGGAGGTTGAAGTCCCAAGGGTGCACAAACAAATGTATTCCCTCGGGGCTGCTCCGGCTAGCGCTTCTCCCATAACTTCACTCTCTCTCTCTCTCTCCCAAGGGTGGCTTCTCTTAGTGGCAGGAAGCTCTTCCTTATGGCCCAAGCAGAGGGGTGTGTGTGAGATCCTGTCTCCCAACGGGCGAGAGGCAGGGCAAGGCTCTGGGTGTTAAATTAAAACGTTATTGATTCTTTGACATTGAGATTACAGCTGACGGATGTACAAAGGTGTTTTTTCTCCTCTGGGTAGGCGTCTTTTATCTCAGGTAGCTGGGTAAACCTTCTCATGGTGATTTTTAAGTGGACAAAGCTCTTCCTATTGGAGGGGCCCCCTCAAACATGGAAAATTCCTGCTCACAGACAGACAACCTGCCCTAGTCCCATGGGGCGGACCACCCCGGATACTGAACTAACCGCACTAGATAGGCTGAGGCAGCCAATTCCAGCCCTCCAAGCTGGGAGAGGCTGAAAAGGACGGATGTAGTTTCTAAGCAGGGACCCAAGGGGGCGCCACAAATACCCTACATATTAGATCCCTTGGCTTTAGGTCAGACTATATATATAAGAGAATGGTCTTTCAGGATGGGGGGGGCGCGAGCCTGGATCATGCAGAGTCAACTCGCTTTTCCTCATTCCAGAAGCTCAGTCTGTATTTCTCAGGAAGAAGGAAGTTAACTCCGGGTTGTGCAGCGAGGTGATTCTTTTAGGGCACCCTTGGGGTACTCAGTCCCAGGTGACTGACCTGGGGAGAGAGAGTAGAGTCATCCCGGTAGGCCACAGGCAGAGCCCTTGGAACACTGCATGGAGGAGGGACCTTCCACTCACGCTTTCCTGGTCCCTTAAGGAAGGAAAGCAGGTCCTGAGCCACAGCCTCTCCGAGTGGGCCAGTGCCACGCGCCCAATGGCTGAGCTCGGATGTCAGGGCAGCACAAGAGATAGGAAAGGAGAAAAAATACACTCAATGGTCCCAACCATTCTAGCTGAAGCACGAGTCCCGCCTCTGAGGGCAAACAGTCAAACAGCGCTCTCCCGCGCTCTCGGCTTCCCCGGGGCTCCTCCCTTGCTTCGGGTCTCGGGGGGGTGGGGGGGGGGGGAGGCTGCAGCTCTCCCCTGCCCCCAGCGAGCTTCTCCATGAGTTTCTTTTTCTCTTTCTGCCTGCACTCCTGGGGGATGGGAGTAAGATTCCCTTTGCTGCCCCTTTCCAGGGGTTCCAGACCGGACGGGGGATGTAAATTGCATTAGCCTGACCCAAACCAGATTTGGCTGCCACCCATCCGCTCTCCCTCTGCTGCTGGCCTGCAGTTACTCTCTCACGATTCCTACAGTCCCAGCCTCTTATCCTCCTTCAGTTTATAAATCTGGTCACAGCAAGCGGTGTGGGACTGCAAGCGGTGTGGGACAGCGAGCGCTGTGGGACTGCGAGCGGTGTGGGACTGCAAGCGATGTGGGACAGCGAGCGGTGTGGGACAGCGAGCGGTGTGGGACAGTGAGCGGTGTGGGACTGCGAGCGGTGTGGGACAGCAAGCGATGTGCTCCGTAATGTGGGACTTCTTTTCCTCGTCGCCCTAACCTGGCCTCACCTACTGTTCTTCTCAAGGCGATGGCGGTGCTGGGAAACCAACTCGCAATGAGTCTGTGGGAACAGGGCCTGTGTGCCTATCGCGTTACCTTTTTAAATTGTATGTCACAGACTCTGCTCGTGACCTTGCTGTCAGAGATCCTCAGATGCGCCAGCTTTTTTCAGCTGCTTTAAGCGCTGGGCGCCGGACGGGCACAGCATAGACGAGGCCTTTCTCACACACGGGCAGTGCCCACTCCCTTCCCGTCCGTCCGTGCCGTACGCTCAGATTTAGCACAGCTGGAAAAAAGGCTGGCACATGTGAGGATTTCTGACATCAAGTTCCAGAGCAGAGTCTGTGAAATACAATTTAAAGATGTAATAAGACAGGGAAACAGGCCCTGTGCTGGCGCAAGGAATTAACAGACCTCCTCAGCTTGCCAAGCATTCCAGTGTCAATGTTAAATTATTATCTTACTGTGTAAGGAGCAAGTGACTACGCTGAATGGAATCTTTCTTGGAAGGAGCGGATTTTTAAATAAATACAAATTATTCTGAAGGTAAGACAAAATAATCCACTGCTAGGTTATATACGACTAATTGTGTCCTGGGAGTTAAATCTGAAGGAGAGGGCACAGCTGATATAATCTGAACCCCAAGCTTTTTAGAAGGGGGAATTCAGAATAATGTGGTCACTAACCCCCATCTAGACTTTATCTTTTTAAAATAAAACACCACCCTCTCAGCCGAGTGGGTTTACTTGTTAACCGTGTGTGGCTATGTTACGTTGACGGGGAATGTTCCAGAACCTCTGTCTTCTTGTAGGTTTTTTGTGAAATAATAAACATTGCTTACACATAAATAAAATACCAGACTTAGCCTCCTGTGTCAGAAATGTGCAGACGTTCATGACTGACCTTCATTAAGATCAATGAGCATCACAACAGTTATGCTAACGAGCCTTAAACCTCTAAGGAAACTTCATTCTTCTGATTTGATCCAAAGCCCCAGGCTATAGGTGGAGGGCGGGAACCCCAGATTTCAGCAGAACCAGTTCACAATGTCCAGATATCTGCAAGTGCGGGGTTCGTGCTGGAGCTCACTGGGCCACCCCCATCGGGCCCCAGAGGAAGTGGTGCCGATGACTCATTAAGGGCAGGTGGAGGCTTTATTCTGAGATTGTATGAAAGCAATGCCCCGTCTGGATGTTATGTGCTGTGCTATCTTAGGAAGCATTAACAAGCTCCCGATCAGCCTCATTAATCAAGTCCTAGACAGCAGCATTCATCTTTTGACATTTATCATGGTTTGCATCCTTTCACTTTTCCTCCTGCTCCTTTCGATTTCCATCTCCTGCAGAACCAGTTTCTTCTGGGCTATAGCATCGTCAGCTTTCACGCTTAACTCCCCAGGGCTTTCCTCCATTTTTAATCGGCCCCCACTTCCAGCCCCCCATCTAGCCCAAGTAGCATAGCAACAGTTCTCAGCCAGAGCCACTGACCCACCTCCCTCTGAATGGCAGAGACCCCCTATTCCTGTAGCTCCTGAATTCTGCTTCTTCAGCTTCCCCAGCCTTGGATGACCCAAGGAGCAGATGTTAGATCCAGCAATGGAGTCCATCTCTCTCAAACAGCAGCGCTTCCATTCAGGCATTTAGCCTTAGAGTTGTAAGCATTGGCTGAAATGTGTTCCGTGACCTTTGACATTTCTACAGAAGGGCTGTCCAGAGCTGTCCCTGGCATCCCAGGATATCCATAACAAATACGCGTGGCTGTGATCCAGTCCCTGGACCTTGCTCTTGCCATGTGATGCCGGGTCGGTACCTTTATGGAAAATGATGCGACCAGACCAAGGGGTAGGGGGACTCTTAGCCATTACCCTGTCCACAAATGTTGTTTTAAAGGTAATTAAGGTCTGAGAAGGGAGACTGGGGAGTTCCAGGGGGGTGGCCCGCTGGACTACTACTCTTTATTAAGAGCTGGGAGTTGGGGGAGGTTGGGATGGTTAAGGGGGGCTACTAACTACTATTATTTTAATGGAAACGAGGGGCTAATTCTTAGGGAGGATTATTCACTATGAATGGGGTTGGTCAACGAGGGTTCATCATTGGCATGCCACATTTCTTTTTTTTTTTTTTTACTTTTTTGTTTGGGCCACCATAATTGGTGACCTGTGGTAGGAGTGAGGGGTCTATTAAGACCCCTGGTGACTTGTTTGGACTTTGGGGGGAATGTCGGTTTAGCCTACTATGGGAGCATCGGGACCCACGTTAGGGTCTCAGATATCTTGCAGTAGATTAACGTTTTTCAAATAGGTATAGATATAATAATGTGGCTGACAAATTTCTAAGTCAGCCGCATTATTTTATTTACATAGGATTAGGTATGCATGAGCTGCTTTGCATAGATTTGCAAAATGAATGCATGCAAATGTCATGCAAATCAGCTCATTTTAATAGGAGTGAGTTTCTGGCCAAAAGTTTGCATGATATTGCAATATCACATGATATCGCAGCAAGCTATATCATGAGATATACTGATATATGCTGTTTAACATAGGTTAAACTCCTTGGTGAAGCCTTACCTGGAGTACTGTGTTCAGTTCTGGAGACCGTATCTCTGAAGGGACAGAGACAGGATGGAGGCGGGACAGAGAAGGGCGACCAAAAAGGTGGATGGTCTTCATCAAATTATTTATGAGGGGTGATTGAAGAATCTAAATATGTACACCCTGGAGGAAAGGAGAAGCAGAGGTGATATGATACAGACTTTCAGATACTTGAAAGGTTTTAATGATCCAAAGACATCGACAAACCTTTTCCGTTGCAAAAAAAATCAGCAGAACCAGGGATCACGATTTAAAACTCCAGGGAGGAAGACTCAGAACCAATGTCAGAAAGTATTTCTTCACGGAGAGGGTGGTGGATGCTTGGAATGCCCTTCCGGAGGAAGTGGTGAAGACCAAAACTGTGAAGGATTTCAAAGAGGCATGGGATAAACACTGTGTGGATCCATAAAGTATAGAGGATGTGAATGAAGAGAAGAGGCATGGGGGTGGCTTGCGGGGATGGCGGCTACTACCTGGAGATTAATATCCTAATTAAATAAACATACACATGGTTAATGCGACTCCAACATTGCTCTATGCTTCAACGGCAAGAGGAAATGTGGAAAAGAGGACTTGCATTCAGGCAACAACCAACAAGGCTGCACAGTCTGGGTAAACAAATAAGTGTGGGAGTAGCTTGCTTGTTGCGGCGGTTACTACCCCAAACCAATTAAGCCTGATACTTTACTTCAATGCATATCCAGCATTGATCTCTGCTTCAATGGCAGGGGGAAATGAAGATAAAGTGGATTTACATTCAGACAACAACCAACAAGGACTGAATTGCACAGTCCTGGTAAACAAATAAGCATGGGAGTAGCTTGCTTGTTGCGGTGGTTACTACCCCTAATCAATTAAGCCTGATACTTCACTTTGAATGCATATCCAGAGCAGTTCACTGTTTCAATGGCAGGGGGAATGAAGAAATAGGATTTACATTCAGACAACAACCAACATGGACTGAATTGCACAGTCTGGTTAAACAAATAAATGTGGGAGTAGCTTGCTTGTTGAGGCGGTTACTACCCAAACCAATCAAGCCTGATACTTCACCTTGAATGCATATCCAGCCTGGCTCTCTGCTTCAGCAGCAGGAGGGGAATGAGGAAAAGAGGATTTACATCCAGACAACATCTAACAAGGCATGATCTGAGCAGTATGAGTATACAAACATCAGGGTAACTTCTCGTTATGAAGGTTACTACCCTCAAACATTAAGCCTTATACTTCACTTTGATGCAGCTCCAACACTGCTTTCTGCATCAATGGCGGGGCTGGAAGGAAATTGGAATAAAAAAGTTACCAATAAGGGCCCTGAACTCAGCGGTCGGGGTAACAGAAATGTATTGGAAAATACATGTGAGAGCTTGCTGGGCAGACTGGATGGGCCTGTTGGTCTTCTTCTGCCGTCATTTCTATGTTTCTTGATATGGTTGTTGGGGATCGGATGGAGAGGAGGAGAGGGTGTATAGGTGTCTGAGTCCAGGGAGTTTTTGGGATTGACTATTTATTTAATGTTGTTGTAAAGATACATGGTGCATGAAAATTGACAAAATTGTATGGGTTTAATTTATGTTGGAAGATCACTACAAGTCTTACAGAGATGTGATTAATAAATACAAATAATGTATGTATGTATATATATGTTGCGATCCCCCCTGCTGCTGCGCTGCAGGAGGTCTCTTACCTTCCTCCAGAGGCCGCTCTGAAGCCAGGGCCTCGCCTGCGCATCATCCAGGACTTGCTCCAGGGCCTGAGAGGCCTAGCTGCTCCTGAGGCATGCCTGTGGCTTGCAAGCCTCAGCGTTTGGACTTCCTGCTTCCAGCCACGCCTGTTTCTCTAGGGGCTGGCCCGCAGCTCTCTACCCTAGTTATAGGACCAGCGGTGGGCGGTCCTGGCAAGCTCCTCCCAGGGAGTTGCCTTCTACCTCCAGTACTTAAGGACTGTCTGTTCACTTGCACCGGGCCTTCGGATTGTGCATTACAGTTGTCTGTAACCTTGCTGATCCAGGTCCTCCATGTTTCCTGATGTCTGCCTTGTCGTGTTTCCTGATGTCTGATCCTGAAGCTGCCTGATCCTGATCCAGTTCCGCTTATTCTGTCCTACGTCCTGTCTGGCTCCTGAGCCTTCTGGCCTGTTGGGCCCTGGAGTGGCCAACAGGAGGGATTCGTCCCCCGGGCTCTGGAGCTTCCCTGCCTGCCAGCCGTAAGGACTTCGGATGTGAGTATCCCAGCATCGGAGTACCTGTTCGCCTGGAGTTTCCCCGCACCCTCCTTCTCAGCGTGGTCCGCGACCAGCCTTCCTGGGCTGTGTAGGGCGCGTCTGGGACAGGGTGGTCCGCGACTCAGTCCCACGGGTGGGCTGAGTAGGGCGCCCTGATGGACAGTGCCATGTTTCCGTCCAGCCTTGTCTACAGTGTCTGCTTCAGCCCTTGCCCGGATGTCTTCAGTTTAAGGACTCTGTCTGCCCTCGCCTCTGTCCGGCCTGCTGCCCATTGCCGTTCCCTGCGGCAGGTCCGAAAGGGCCGGGAACAGTCGGAGGACCGTTCATTAGTCAACTTCCCCGTGTTGGCTACCATGGGCATGCAGGTCCAGCTGAGGGTCGGACTCCCTGCTTCTGTTCCTGCCTGCCTGGCTCACCATGCCTGCTCAGCTCACCTCCCACGGTGTGGCCTTGGGCTCCTCCTGGGGTCCTGCCGTGGCCCAAGGGCTCACCACCTGCCCGAGATGCCCGCGCGCGCTCGTAACAATATATGCATGTATGCAATAAATTCTTTTATTTAAGATAAGAAAATCATATTTTGTCCTCTTTTCTCAGAAGTACTTTAACAACATATAATTAAAAAGTAATATTTTTTAATTACATTTGAAATTTATTTATTAAAAAACCAAAAAACCTTTTAAAGGTTGATGGAATACGTTGTCCTGCAGACTCCAGGGGTAGATTGGCAGTGGCAGCTGAGGGTGAACTGGCCATCTATCAGTTCTGGCAAATAGCAGAAGGGCTGTTTTTCTCGAGGACTGATGGACTGCCCCTCACATAGCATGGGTAGAACAGATGTCCTAATGCAGGAAGATCTTCACTATCAGGCAAGGGATGATCTGAATCTGCAGGCTGGTCGATTGTTGCTTACTGTTCCAGTTCAGTGATTGCTTTGGTTTATAAACCAGGACCTCAGTCAGGGCGGGTGTGAGTAAAAATGACAGGGCCATTTGTTCTTCCGGTCTGCCCCTGCTGGCAGAAGTGTCTTTTATGAAGATGCAGCTCATGAATGGCATCCCTGTGAGTTGTGTGGAAATCAGTGAAAACAGATCGTGTTATTCAATATTCTCCATAGAATAGGATGCCATTCATTTTTTTTACATGATTTTTCTCTGCTGTATTTTATTAAGAAAATAAATTCCCATCAGTGCACAGGAAATTTGAATAATTTTTAAATAAGATCCCTGCATAGTAACATAGCAAATAAATAATAACATAAGAAATTGCCAACAATTGATGACAGATAAAGACCAAAAAGGACCATTCAGTCTGCCCAGCATTGTAACTGCTGCGCCATGCGGATAATCCCCACAGAAATGTTTCACCAAAATGGCCACCTGTCATCGCAATTCTTCATTTACCTTCCTCCATCCACTAGGGATCCTCTGTCTTTATCCCGTGCCCTTTTGAGTTCTATCTCCGTTTTTGTCCTCACCACATCTTGCGGGAGGGTATTCCAGGCATCCACCACCCTTTCTCTGAAGACATATTTCCTGACATCTTTCCTGAGTCTACTCCCTTGGAGTTTCATATCATGACCCCCTAATCCTACAGTTTCCTTTCCATCGGAAAATGTTTGATTCCTGTGCATTAATACTTCCAGGTATTCAAAAGTCTGCATCATATCTCACCCCCCTCTTCTCTCCTCTTGAATGTACAGAGTTTCACTTAGGTCCTTCAGTCTCATCTCGTATGGCTTTGGGTGCAGACCCCACACCATTTATTTGCCTCTCTCTAGACCTCTTCCAACCACGCTCTAGCCTTTCTAAGGTACGGCTTCACCAGAGACCTGTACAGGGGCATTATCACCTCCTCTCTTTATACAGCCCAGCATCTCTCTGGCCTGAATCACTGCCTTGTCACTGTCAGATTGTTGGACACTAATACCCTTAGGTCTCTCTCCTGCCCCATCCTTCTTTGCTCTGGAACGGTCACTGACCCCTAGCCTTTCTCACAGATAAAAATGACAGCTTCCCCATACTCATGGTCATTAGACTTCACCACTGCCAAGGAACTAGCATGTTTTATTAGCTACAGCAATATTGGAATTTCCCAAGGAGCCCTTATGAATTTCCAAAAATAGCCCCTTCTTTTATTTTTATCACAGGGAGGTCATGTAAACTCTGAAACTGAGGACTGGAAATACTTGACAGAGCTTTGTCTGTCTACATACTGCCCTATTAAAGGAGATCAGTTTAAACTTAGATAAATTTAGAGATGTCTTAGTTGTATTTCTTGATATGTCTTCAACGTTTGACACTGTTGATCATTGTCTCTCACTCAAACAATTGATAGTGAAATCAGAGCATTGAACCTGTTGAATTCTTCTTTAATCGATAGAACTTGGTATTTGATTGGGATTCTAAATCTTCTTTAGTACGTTGACTGGTCCTGTGGTGTCCCACAAGGGGCTCTTTTATCTCCCACTCTTTTTAATGTTTACATCGCTTCCATGAATCCTCTGATCCAAAGCCTTGCCTTTGGCTGCTACTTTTCCGCAGGCAATATTCAGATTTTAGATTGCAAGAATGTGAAACCCTTGTCCAGTTTTAATGCTTTTCTGTCTGAGGTCTCCACTTGGCTTTCTTTCCATAAACTTAAAGTTAATCCTGATAAATCGGAGGCCATGTGGTTTATAGATGTAAAGATCCAGAGGGCTATCCTTCTCGAGCAATGGCTGGCTCCGCAAACCAATTGAAAGAAGTGGTTATGACTTTTGACACTGAGCTTGACTCCCATTTGAGCTTTTTGCCTCATATCTCGTATTTAGTGCAGTGTTCATTTTACTATTTACATTTTATACGCTGGCTTTGTCCATTCTTAGATCTGTCTGATTTGAAGACCTTGACACATTCACTTGTCCTCAGTTGACTCGATTACAGTATCGCTCTCTTTTATGGTCTCTCTTCCCACTCCTCGAGATATTGTTCCGGAATGAAGACATGAATTGTGATTTCCTTTCCACCCCTTCTTTAGGAATTCCTTGCCTTTACCCTTGCAACTCAGGAAAGACTACCTGAAGTTTAGGAAACAACTTAAGACTTGGCTGTTTTCTAAGGTCTTTCTATAATATTTTATTTTTTGTCTTATGTTTTTAATCAGATACACATGTATGTATTTTATGATTTTGATCTCTTTTGGTTTTTTTTCCAGTATTGTCTAGTGTGTTTTACCATATTTCTGTTTTATAATTTTCTGTTTTTAATGTGTTAATTTACTGTATTTTAATGTTTATTTTTATTGTCCATCATATTCATTTTTTCTGTAAGAAAGGTGATTCATAAAATAACTAAGCTAAACTCTGGTGGTTATGAAGCACTTGTCCTCAGCTGCCTTGATTACTGTCAAGTGCTAAGGAAACTATAGCATGGGTTATTTTTCCCTATATGCATCACCTTGCATTTGTCCACATTAAATTTCATCTGCCATTTGGATGCCCAATTTTCCAGTCTCACAAAGTCCTCCTGCAATTTATCACAATCTGCTTGTGATTCAACTACTCTGAATAATTTTGTATCATCTGCAAAATTTGATTACCTCACTCGTCGTATTCTTTTCCAGATCATTTATAAATATATTGAAAAGTAAGGGTCCCAATACAGATCCCTGAGGCACTCCACTGCCCACTCCCTTCCACTGAGGAAAGTGTCCATTTAATCCTACTCTCTGTTTCCTGTCTTTTAGCCAGTTTGCAATCCACGAAAGGACATCGCCACCTATCCCATGACTTTTTACTTTTCTTAGAAGCCTCTCATGAGGAACTTTGTCAAATGCCTTCTGAAAATCCAAATACACTACATCCATTATATACTATATCTATATGTTTATTAACCCCTTCAAAAAAGTGAAGATTTGTGAGGCAAGACTTCCCTTGGGTAAAGCCATGCTGACTCTGTTCCATTAAACCATGTCTTTCTATATGTTCTGTGATTTTGATCTTTAGAACACTTTCCACTATTTTTCCTGGCACTGAAGTCAGGCTAACTGGTCTGTAGATTCTCGGATCGCCCCTGGAGCCCTTTTTAAATATTGGGGTTTCATTAGCCACCCTCCAGTCTTCAGGTACAATGGATGATTTTAATGATAGGTTACAAATTTTTACTAATACGTCTGAAATTTCATTTTTTAGTTCCTTCAGAACCCTGGGGTGTATACCATCCACTCCAGGTGATTTACTACTCTTCAGTTTCTCAATCACACATCTTCTAGGTTCACCGTGATTTGGCATCTCCCTAACATCCTCTTTAGTAAACACCAAAGCAAAGAAATAGTTTAATCTTTCCGCTATGGCCTTATCTTCTCTAAGTGCCCCTTTAATCCCACGATCATTTAACGGTCCAACTGACTCCCTTGCAGGCTTTCTGCTTCGGATATATTTTTTTAAGGTTTTTACTGTGAGATTTTGCTTCTACGGCCAACTTCTTTTCAAATTCTCTCTTAGCCTGTCTTATCAATGTCTTACATTTAACTTGCCAGCGCTTATGCTTTATCCTATTTTCTTCTGTCGGATCCTTCTTCCAATTTTTGAATAAAGATCTTTTGGCTAAAATAGCTTCTTTCATCTCACCTTTTAACCATGCTGGGAATCATTTTGCCTTCCTTCCACCTTTCTTAATGTGTGGAATACATTTGGACTGTGCTTCTAGGATGGTTTGGTTTTTTTTAAACCATGTCCATGCCTCTTGCACACTTTTTACCTTTGTAGCTGTTCCTTTCAGTTTTTTTCTATTTTTCTATTTTTCTCATTTTATCAGTTTCCCTTTTGAAAGTTTAGCGCTAGAGCCGTAGATTTACTTACTGTCCCCCTTCCTGTCATTAATTCAAATTTGATCATATTATGATTACTATTGCCAACCGGCCCCAGCACCATTACCTCTCTCACCAAATCCTGTGCTCCATTAAGAATTAGATCTAAAATTGCTCCCTCTCTCATCAGTTCCAGAACCAATTGCTCCATAATATTGTCATTTATTCCATCCAGGAACTTTCTCTCTCTAGCATGTCCTGATGTTACATTTACCCAGTCAATATTGGGGTAATTGAAATCTCCCATTATTACTGCACTACCAATTTGGTTAGATTAGAGATGACAGAAAACTTGAAGGTTGTCTGGCAGGCCAAGAAGTGTTAACTTCCACTGATTTATCCACCCCCTTAAACTTGTACATTAGGAAAATTGGCATAGTTTCTGATGCACTACAAAAAAAAAATCTGCACAGCTATGAAGAGAACACATTAGGTATCCTATTTAAAAGGGAAATCCAGATTTCAACATATCAAAATATGGAAAAGAAATTCTGAATTCTTCAGACTTGGAAGCCAAAAAACATACCAGTCTGTACAAACTTTCAGTCAATGTTTCGATATAAAATCTAATTATTTAAGCATTTCCCCCCTTGCTTGAGTGATCTCAGGATCACAGTGTCCAGCCTTTTCAAAAACTGCTGCACTTTTAACTCCTACTGTCATAATGTAATGCCTTAAATTCGATATTGCTTTATGATGTTTACGCTATGTAAATCTGAGGTTTCATTTTTTTTTTGTGATCCGCTTAGGACAAATGTTGAAGTTGGTAAAATATTTAGTCAGATGATATGCTGTCTACAGTTGGTAAAGGAGCTTCAACGTCTATGTCAGCCTGCTGGAGTGAAATTTCACTAACAGTGATCTGCATATTCTAGAGCACAGAATTCAGAATTTGTGACTATTAGTTGGTGCCCAGAATTCCAAGCAGGACGTCAGAAGAGCTTTTTGCCAGTGTGGATAGAAGAAAGAAGGTGTTTAACATTTGAAAAAGAAAAAGAAGCAGCTCTGCTTTTTTTTTAATTTATGATTTTTATTGCTGTAAGAATCAAAAAACAGGTACAACACTTATAAAAACACAACACTCATCTATAACATGGATCAAGGTTGAAAATACAGCTTAATACCATAACAGCAACAAGGTTTGTATAAGTATCCCCTACCCCCCACCCCCCCACATGCCATTTAAAGTCCAAATAGTCGTGGTCATCGAGGTATCACTCCGAACTTCGACAGCGCTATGGCAGTGCACAAAACAGTTAAGTAAAAGACGTTAAATGAGATACGTGAAAAGCTACAGGTTATTCCTTTAGGACACCGTAAAAGTTAATGATCTCCATGTGATGTATGGTTCCCAAACTTGGTTAAATTTGGCTAGACGTTGATACTTCATCGCCGTGAGGCGATAGAGAAGGCAGACACCATCCAAGCGTCTTAACAGCTCATCAGGAGTAGGTGGAAGAGGCCTCTTCCAGTGACAGGCGATCTCCATTTTTGCCGCCGTGCAAATTTGCTGCACTAGAGTTTGAGCAGAAGGAGTCAAGGATTCACAAGGCGAAAATAGTAGCACCTGCTCCATCGTGAGTACGCAAGTGGTTTGAAGCAAGTCGGACAATAACGTAGAGATATATGACCAAAGAGGATTAATAAAAACACAGTTCCACCACATATGAAGAAATGTCCCATCTTGGTGGCAGTTCCGCCAGCAGTGACGATCCCTATTGGGGTAGCAGCAGTGTAATCTGGTCGGAGTTAAATGCCACCGGTATAGGATCTTGTAGTTGGCTTCAATAATCCGAGTGGAAACATTGCCACGAGAGATTTTGGAGAATATGGTAGTCCAGTCCTCCTCAGAGAGTGATTTCTGAAGGTCAGCCTCCCATGCTTTCATATGAGCATGTTTGCTAAACGGACGGGTCTGGAGCTGTTGGTAGATTTTTGAGATGAGGCCTCCTACAACTTTAGTGGAGACGCAATAGCCCTCAAACAGTGAGCGTGAGGGCGCCATAAGTCCCCTGGATTGAATAGAGAGTAAGAAGTGACGAAGCTGCATGTAGGGTAGAAATTCCGTGGAAGGCAGTTGGTATTTGTCACGAAGAGTGGAAAAGGATATTGGTTGATCATGGTGCATAACATGGTGGAAACAAGAGATGCCTCCAGATTTCCATAGTTCATAAGCTTTTTGTGGAAGTCCAGCTGGGAACGTGACATCATGGAATAAATGAGTAAGCGAGAAGTAGGTGTGGCGTCCCACCAGCCGGTGTCTCCACTGCTTCCATACGTTGTAAGTCTGCCTCGTGCAAGGAGTAAGCTGAAGTTTGGGCCTCCACGTTTTATCAGGTTGCCAAAGGAGTGAAGCCAAGGGCGCTGGTGCGATCCAGTCCTGCTCCAAGGTGACCCACGGCTTTGTGGAAACTGAGCAGTGCCAATCAATGATAGGTCTAAGCTGGGCGGCCACATAATACCAGAGCAGGTTAGGGAGACCCAAACCTCCCGCCGTTTTGGATTGATAAAGGATGTGTTGCGCCACACGTGGTGGGCGGTGACGCCATAGAAAACGGAGCAGCTTCTGTTGCCATTGAAGTAACAGGGCACGATTGAGTGTAACAGGTAGTGTCTGAAAGAGATAAAGGAGCCTAGGCAGCAGATTCATCTTGATGGTAGCCAATCTTCCAAGCCAAGTTAGAGGCAGGGAATTCCATCTCTCCAAGTCCAGATCTATTTTCTTAAGTAGGGGAACATAGTTATGCTGGAAAAGATCACATATGTTGTTACTCAAGTAAACCCCAAGATATTTAAGTTTAGTAGTCGCCCATCTAAATGCATGAGTCGTTTGGAGTTTGCCTACCAAGGCTGGTGAGCAAGTAATATTCAAAATCTCGGATTTGTCCCAGTTGATTTTGAAGCCCGAAAGGGCACTAAAGTGAGCCAGTTCCGTCTCTATCGCTGGGAGAGACTCCACCGGGTTACCAACTGTGAAAATAAGGTCGTCAGCAAACAGTGATAGCTTGGGCTCACAAGTATGTAAGGGAAAACCCTGCACCAGTGTGTTATTACGAATAGAGATGGCCAGGGGTTCGAGAAAAATGGCAAAAAGCAAAGGCGACAGTGGGCATCCCTGTCTTGTACCCCGTTGGACTAAGAAGGGAGCGGTATAGCTGCCATTAATTTTTAGGCAGGCTAAGGGCCTGTGATAAAGAGCCTGAATCCAGTTATGAAAAGAGGAGCCAAACTCCATCTCTCGCAGTGTTTGAAATAGAAAGGGCCAGTGGACCATGTCGAAGGCCTTCTCCGCGTCTATGGCCAGAAGGAGATGGTCGATCTGACGCTGTGTGGCCCCCCAGATAATATTGATGATTTTACGTACATTATCGCTAGCCATTCGGCCTGGTATGAAACCAGCCTGGTCAGGATGAATAATATGCATGATAAAGCTATTGATCCTATCAGCCAAAATCTTAGCCAAAATTTTAAGATCCAGGTTAATTAGTGAGATCGGCCGATATGAGGCACATAGGGCTGGATCCCTGCCAGGCTTGGCTATAATTGTAATGCCCGCGGTGTTGGAATCTGGGTTAAGCTTTCCCCCACCCCTTAAATAGTTAAAGTGACTCTGTAGGTGTGGGACCAGGAGATGCCTAAAAGATTTGTAAAATTTAGCGGTTAGTCCGTCGGGTCCCGGGGCTTTGCCCACCTTAAGGGATTTGATGACCTCGAGGATCTCAGGTGTCGTGATTTCCGCATTCAATCTATCATGCATTTCCTTATTAAGTCTGGGAAGAGGGAGTGCATGAAGATAATGGCATATATCTTCAAGCTGAATGTGGGATTCAGCTGAGTACAAAGTCTGATAAAAATAAAGAAATTGTCGTGTTATAGCGGAATTAGTTGTTTCAATCTGCCCCTGTTCGTTCTTAATTTTAAGGATATGGTTTTGAAATGATTGTTTTTTTAACTGGTGAGCCAAAACTTTACCAGCTTTGTTGCCGCCTTCAAAGTGCAGTTGTCTGGTGAGATTTAGTGCATGAGTAATATGGTCCAGCTCGAGTCTATGTAAATCCTCTCGGGAATGAGTTAGCAACGTCCGAAGACGTGTGGATCCCGATCTACTATGCTGAGCTGTGAGATCCGCTATTCTAGCCCTGAGGTGAGAACAGGCTTCCTCCCTCTTCTTTTTAACATAAGAGGAATGTGAGATGAAATGTCCCCTCATATATGTTTTAAAGCAATCCCAAACAGTGACCGGAGAGGGGACAGACCCAGCGTTTATGAGAAAGAAATCTCGGATAACCTGCATAGTAGTCTGTGTAAACTGAGGGTCTTGAAGGAGAGAATCATTGAGCCTCCAAAATTTGGTGCCATGATCCCCGTCAGGCAAACAAATTTGTAGGGAAACAGGAGCATGGTCAGACCAGGTCACCACTCCCACCTCAGGACTGCGGATCCGGTGAAATAAATTCTTATCTATCATCAGATAGTCAATGCGGGAGTAGGAATCGTGTGGCTTAGAGTAAAAGGAGTAGGACCGGGAGTGGGGATAAGTAGTTCTCCATGAATCAACCAAATTATGCTCTAGTAAGAGATCCTTAAGAGCCCTAGTATGTACCATAGCTGTGTGCGATAGGCCCTTAGAGGTGTCCAAGGCTGGGGATAAGGTTACATTAAAATCACCACCCACAATAAGGAAGCCTGACGCATGTTGAGTAAGAATATGGTGTAAATGGCTAAAGAACACAGCCTGTTCCCTATTCGGGGCATATACTGTAAGGAGTGTGAATTCAATATCGAACATTTTGACCCCTAGCAACAAGTACCGGCCTTGCGGATCCGAGACTATTTTCTTACATTCAAATACCACATGAGATGCAAACAATATGCCCACTCCTGCATACTTAGCATTTTTATTAGCTGCAGAAAAGAACTGATTGGGAAACTTATGAGACTTCATTAAGGCTTCATACCTACGAGTTAAGTGCGTTTCTTGCACAAAAATTATATCTGGCCCAGAGGAGGCCGCCTCCCTGTATAAGAGAGATCGTTTTTGAGGAGAGTTGAGCCCCTTAACATTTAGGGACAGAATTTTAATCAGAGCCATGCGGATAAACAAAAACTGCTCGAGGGGCAAACCACGAGGAACTTGCGCCCCCGTGTGAGCAAAAAATACCAGCCATGGTAATAGTGGGTATCTGCACTAACTCTAGAATCCAAACAACCATCTGAGATGGGAGACCATTAGTGTCAGAGAAGAGCTGAAAAGGAAAAAACCTGCCATTAGCAAAAAATATGCAGCATGGAGGAGTGACACAACGACAACCAGAACAATAATGAAATGAATTAGCATTCCCCCTGTGAGGACTCGAGCATTCCTGCGATCCTCTGAAAAAGCGTCTGCCATAACCTCCTAGCAGACTAACTCCCATCCCAAATAGGGGAAGTGAGTGAAATCACAGAAGCAAGAGATGGTGACCCCCCACCGCCCCCCCCCCAACCCACAGCAGTAGAAACATATAGTATAAGTAAACTATTCAACCGCTTTACATTGGTTACATAAACTGTAAAATAATCTTAAACAAGCAACCCAGTCTCATGGCCTCCTGACCGCAGATAAGTGAGCATTACTTCCAATTTGAGTGGTCATAAAGTTCAGGTCGGGCCCTGATCTGAGGAGGGGCCCCCTGTTTGCCGGCGAAGCCTGCTGCTCCTCTTCCCCACGCGCTGCCACGCCGGTGGGAGCTCACGGGCAGGGAGAGAGCCAGCGTTCTTGTGAGAAGACTGTAGCCCCACGTGGCCCATAGCAGAGAGACTTGGCAGGGCCTCCTCCGGAGTCAGGTACTTGTGTGTAACGCCCTCATGGGAAAATGAGAGGCCAAACGGGTGAATCCATCTGTATCTAACAGCTTTATTTCGGAGAAATGTGGTCACTTCTCGAAATGATTGCCTGCTTTGTAGCGTTGCCTGTGATAGATCCGGGAAGATGGCGATTTTCTGATTGTTCCAAGCCCACTCATTTTTCTCCCGTGCCACCGCCGCAATTCTCTCCTTGACTTTAAAAGAGGTGAAGCAGACGATAATGTCACGCTGGCGGTTGGGCAGGGGAGCACGTAGAGCCCTGTGCGCTCGCTCAAATTGTATGTCAGGTAATTCAAATGGCTCCGTTAAGCTGGTCTCCCGAAGCATAAAAATGCAGAAATCGCGGACCAGCGTATGGCAGTCTTCAGGCTCTGCCGTCTCTAAGAAGCCCCTGAAGCGAAGGTTGCTTCGTCTCGCCCTATTCTCCAAGTCAGCGATTTTAGCATTTAACTGAGCATTCTCAGCCCGCAACGAGTCGCATGACGTTTTATTGGTGATTATTTGAATGGCCTGACCCTCGACTCGAACATCAATATCTCCCACCCGGTGGCCCAATGCCATAAGGTCCTCCTTCACCTCCTCAACGCGGGTTAGTAGTTCCTGCCGGTACGCCTTTAGATCAGCCCTTATCCCAGCGAACCACTCCCTAAATTCGGCTCGAGACGGGTGTTCAGAAGGGGAGTCATCCGCCGAGTTCATTATGCTTAAAGAGGGTTCAGATAGTTCGGCGCGCGAATCACCGCCATCTTGGCTGCCATCTTCCTCTGCAGGAAAAGTGCCCACCTCTTTAGAGCTCTCCTTTTGATAGGAGAAGCGTTGGAGGTCCGGATTTTTTTTCTTACTGGTCATCTTTCGGGTGATCTGCACTCTCCCAGGTCTAATTAAGGCCAAAATGATCAGATAGAACGCGGATTGCTGTGGATATAGTGGGGAGGCGGCGGGAGCCCAGGGATCAAGCTGCCATCTCGTAGCGTGACGTCACGCTCCCCCAGCAGCTCTGCTTTTAGGTGGCAGAAAATACCTCGGGTCGCTGTCAGCTCTCAGCAGTTTCAGTGTACGACTAAAATGGTAATTTATCAAGTTTTCTAGGCTTTTTGTACAATTCTGGTCGCCGCATCTCGAAAAAGATATAATTGCGATGGAGAAGGTTCAGAGAAGGGCGACCAAAATGTTAAAGAGGATGGAACAGCTCCCCCTATGAGGAAAGACTAAAGAGGTTAGGACTTTTCAGCTTGGAGAAGAGACGACTGAGGGGGGATATGATAGAGGTGTTTAAAATCATGAGAGGTCTAGAACGGGTAGATGTGAATCGGTTATTTACACTTTCGAATAATAGAAGGACTAGGGGGCATTCCATGAAGTTAGCATGGGGCACATTTAAAACTAATAGGAGAAAGTTCTTTTTTACTCAACGCACAATTAAACTCTGGAATTTGTTGCCAGAGGATGTGGTTAGTGCAGTTAGTATAACTTGTTTAAAAAAGGTTTGGATAAGTTCTTGGAGGAGAAGTCCATTACCTGCTATTAAGTTCACTTAGAGAATAGCCACTGCCATTAGCAATGATAACATGGAATAGACTTAGTTTTTGGGTACTTGCCAGGTTCTTATGGCCTGGATTGGCCACTGTTGGAAATAGGATGCTGGGCTTGATGGACCCTTGGTCTGACCCAGTATGGCATTTTCTTATGTTCTTATGTTCTTAACCCTGGATATGGGGAACACCCACTGCTTCAATGTTACAGTGATCTTCTGGGCTTGGAAAACTTGAGGACGTTCTGAGCGCTTGCTACAGGGAGACTGAATACTAACAGCACATGGTTTGCTATCTCCCATGACTGCAATGTGGGATTTACATTTTTTGTTGGCCTACATACTTTATCTTTCTTTAAGCATTAAGATATCCTAGGGAGGAGGGAAGGGAGGTAACATTCATACACACACATATGACGAGAATATTTAGTGGCATTTGTGTGTCTGTACATGTGTTAATTTCAAGATGTGTATACAAACGAATGAAGTGCCTGTCAGGTGAGCGAAGTGGTGTCAGAAGCACAGTGTTGAAATCATTAAGGCATTCTGATTTAAGGACCACGATGACGGACAAATCAACCAATTCGTGTTTAGTGATGGTTTAGCACATTTCTGTGATCGCAATCTGAGTTTTGAAACAAGATCCTTACTCACCATTTTTGCATAGAAAATGATATGAGAACAAACCCTCTCCCCCCAGGAGTCTCTTTCTTGTGAGGGTAGCTT
Organism: Rhinatrema bivittatum; assembly: GCF_901001135.1. Classification (NCBI taxonomy): domain Eukaryota; kingdom Metazoa; phylum Chordata; class Amphibia; order Gymnophiona; family Rhinatrematidae; genus Rhinatrema; species Rhinatrema bivittatum. The sequence goes on from NC_042618.1 coordinate 479,536,332, forward strand.
GCATTTCAAAAAGGAGACTGCAGTCACAAAAAAGGGGCATTAAGCCATGGCCCAGGATGTGGATTGCTAGGACAGAATAAAACCGGTCCATTTCAATTCAACAACCTATTCATGTACCTAAATGTTCTTCATGCAACCATTATAGCAGCAATTAAATATGTAGTACAAATCACCCTCTCTCTCTCTTTTCTTCTTTAGATTAATAAAATACAAGACTTGGTAAGCAGGATAGAAATGGCTTCCCAAAACCTGTCCCGAGACCTGAAGACGATTGGACAGAAATTCCTGAGTAAGATTCAGGAACTCCCTCAGTCAAGGTTCTTCAACATGATTGCGTTTACCGTTCTTCTTCTGTTCATTGGTAAGTAGTGCTCCAGATACTAAGGAAAGGGTTTAAACTAGGGACACAGGCCACCTACAGGCCAAGGACCAGATATTAAATATACTTAATTTCAAAGAAAGAATTCAAAGAACATGTTCTCATAGATCAGTGAAGTCTGCTGTTCAGATGATGCCTTGGATTTTGATACGATTTGGTATTTTGTCTGCATGGATGAATATGTTCTTGGGAAATAACAGTCAAACTAGTTCTAGGTGAAAACATTTTAATGGACTAACTCAGTACGTCTGGGGCTAATTCAGTAGCCTGGAGAGCATAGCTCGGGAAAGCTAGTCACAGACGTAATGAGTTAGTTCAATATTTTGTTGACCTAATTTCTACATATTCACGTGAATTAACATTGCGACCAGAAGATTTTGCTAGGGAAATAAGTAAAGGCCTCCATACACATCATGCTTATGCCACATTACAATTTTGTCTAGACTTTATTTAATGAACTCCTTTTTCTTATTAAACTCTAAACCAAAGCTCCCCCGCTGAATAATGCTATGAGCTTCCTGGGATATTAAGTTCCACATTTAGCCTCCCAGGAACTTTAGTGATCTTGCCCCTCTTCCAGCGGAGTGGAACTTGGCTGTTACTAGCATGGAAGGAAAAATTATCACCTCTCCCCCCACCACAATTCAGACAAAGGGACTGTGGAACTGGCTACCAGCAGCAGGTGTGATATAAGGAGAAATGGATGGTAGATCCACAATACAATGGGCACTGCCCAAATTTTATGCCCGAGGTTCAGTGGGAATGGCACAAAAGAAAGAGATAGGAAAAGCTGCCCTGAAGAGCACCAGAGTGTATTACACGCTGCCGACACCACTCTGCGTGTTTTAGAGGGCAACTTTCAAAGCCATTTATGCAGACTAATAGTAGTGATTGCCACGTGTACACTGGTTATCTGCAAGTTGCCCTACTTCAATTAAGGCCAACAGAACAAGGAGTGTTCCGCAATGCTTGTCCCATTAGCCTCATTTAGGGGAGGTGTTCTGGAGGGGTAGGGGAGGAGAATGTTTGGGACAGGATAGAAAACTAGCGTGTTTAGATTATATTTTCAAGTCTACGTGCATTATTTTCCGAAGATGTTCTTACCTGGCACCAAGAGCAGTTGAAAGTGTCCGAGTACTTGATATCCATGACAAATTTCAAAATGACTCTCACTTGCCCACAAACGTAAAGGTGATGCAGAGTCCTTGAGTAAAAAAAGGCACCTACAGATTTGGTTCATGCGGAGAGTGTGAAAACTGCCCCCTTCCGCCCCCCACCCACCCACTAGCCCTTTCAGCTTGAGTTTATTGAACAGAGACAGCAGTAATGAAATTATCCTCTCACATTTCTGTCTCTAGATGCCCCAATATGAAGTTAAACACAGGCAGCAGCATCTTCTTCTTGCTGCTTTGATGGCAATTAACCTCTGTTTGTTTCCAGTAAACCAGAGTTTCTCTTTGCATGTTAAACAGAAGCTGATCAATTGCTCTCTTCTCCCATTCCTCTTCCTAGTTGCCGTGCTGCTGATGGTTGTAATCGCCTGCAGCTACTACTGTTGCGGGGTTAACAAGAAATGCAGGCTCATCAAGCTTGAGCCAACCCCGGATGTATGAAGACCCACAGAAGATGTTCCGAGGAAGCAGCTGGTCCTACCTGCGTGGGCTGGCACTCAAAAGAACCAGCTCCCTACCACCGACCTCCAATCACCACCGTTATGTCAGCTCATTCAAAGTCACCTTAGTAACACCATTCAACAGAAACAACTGGTGAGAGGGGAAAAAAAAAACAAACCCAAAAAAACAGAGTCTCGTTGGGATGTCTGCCACAGTCCGTCTTCAGACCCCCAAAAAAAGAGACTGCTACTTTCTAAATGACTATGCGCAAAACAAAAAACAAACATTAACTTAGCATCCAAATAAAGAACTATAAAAAAAAAATGTTAAAGATACTGGAATAACTGCAAATAAAACCATATTTACATTTTCTTTGATGACAGCTAAAGAAAAGAACAAGCAGACACAAACTGTGTGGAGGAACCAAGGATGAATTTTATATCTCTGTCTTCCACTAGTTACATTTTTCACTTTACTATTTCAATCCCTTATCATCGGATTTTTTTTTAATTATTTAAAGAGACTGGAAATACATTTTATGGACATGACAACTAAAAACAGGATCACCTCTTTCAGTTCTGATTGTGGGGAGAAAAACTACTTTTTTCAGGAGATTGCAAACTAAATATTTCTTTTGAGATTTGTTTTATGAGGACTTCCACAATTTATTGTTCCTACTGTGTACTGTACATTTGGCAGTACTTATATTTTTATTGGTAAAATGGAAGAATTTTAAAAATATAAACAAGTTATGGATGCTAAGATCATCCTGACAATGTCATTTACTATTTCAATCCCTTATCATCGGATTTTTTTTTTAAATTATTTAAAGAGACTGGAAATACATTTTGGGGTAGATTTTTAAAAAGAGCGCGTTCGCGTACTTTTGTTTGCGCACCAGGCGCAAACAAAAGTACGCTGGATTTTAGAAGATACGCCGGCCCATAGGCCGCCGGCGCGCGCAGAGCCCTGGGACGCGCGTAGGTCCCGGGGTTTTTGGAAGGGGGCGTGTCGGGGGGCGGGACCCGATGACGCAGCATTTTGGGGGCGAGGCGTGGCGTTTAGGGGGCGGGACCGTGGGCATGGCGCCGGCCCGGGGGCGTGGTCCAGGCCTTCGGACCAGCCCCCCGGGTCGGAGCACGGGGCGCACGTAGATTTACGTCTGCTTCTCGCAGGCGTAAATCTACGGACAAAGGTAAGGGGGGGGGGGTTTAGATAGGGCCGGGGGGTGGGTTAGGTAGAGGAAGGGAGGGGAAGGTGAGGGGAGGGCGAAAGAGAGTTCCCTCCGAGGCCGCTCCGATTTCGGAGCGGCCTCGGAGGGAAAGGTGACAGGCTGCACAGCTCGGCGCGCGCCGGCTGCCCAAAATCGGCAGCCTTGCGCGCGCCGATCCAGGATTTTAAATCTTTGTTTTAGAAGATACGCCACCTACGCGTGGCGTATCTTCTAAAATCCTGGATCGGCGCACGCAAGGCTGCCGATTTTGGGCAGCCGGCGCGCGCCGAGCTGTGCAGCCTGTCACCTTTCCCTCCGAGGCCGCTCCGAAATCGGAGCGGCCTCGGAGGGAACTCTCTTTCGCCCTCCCCTCACCTTCCCCTCCCTTCCTCTACCTAACCCACCCCCCGGCCCTATCTAAACCCCCCCCCCTTACCTTTGTCCGTAGATTTACGCCTGCGAGAAGCAGACGTAAATCTACGCGCGCCCCGTGCTCCGACCCGGGGGGCTGGTCCGAAGGCCTGGACCACGCCCCCGTGCCGGCGCCACGCCCACGGTCTCGCCCCCGAAACGCCATGCCCGCCCCCGAAACGCCGCGTCATCGGGTCCCGCCCCCTGACACGCCCCCTTCCAAAAACCCCGGGACCTACGCGCGTCCCAGGGCTCTGCGCGCGCCGGCGGCCTATGGAAAATAGGCCCTGCTCGCGTAAATCCAGGCAGATGTATGCGAGCAGGGCTTTTAAAATCCGCCCGTTTATGGACATGACAACTAAAAACAGGATCACCTCTTTCAGTTCTGATTGTGGGGAGAAAAACTACTTTTTTCAGGAGATTGCAAACTAATATTTTTTGAGATTTGTTTTATGAGGACTTCCACAATTTATTGTTCCTTCTGTGTACTGTACATTTGGCAATACTTATATTTTTATTGGTAAAATGGAGGAATTTTAAAAATATAAATAAGTTATGGATGCTAAGATCGTCCTGACAATGTCAGATCTTAAATCAATGATCTCTTCTAGTATTTCCAGTAGTTGCTGTGTTTTTAATTGAGCTGCACATTTATCTGTACAAGGGAGCATAAAAAAAGGCAGCTGAGCAATTTCATGGACAAAAAAAATACTTTAATGTATATTAAAAGGACAACAATTTGAACTCTTAAAAATTATACCATCAATAAATTTTGGAAACTAGCTACATGGCAATCACATTCAAAGACTTGAGGATCCAGTGGCCCTTAAAGGGGTACTTCACGTTGAAGTGCATTCCAGGTGTTGCAGAGTAACAACATAAAAGGGACCACAGTAAAATGATTTCTGTGCCGTGCCATTGTCCAACAGAAATGGAGCTGTGATGTTCGAGACAGGGATATCATCTTGCTGAAGTGAGAGACAGCAGGACAGGGAGAAAGCTCATGCCAAGATAATGGTGGAATTATGCCAACTGGGTAGCAAAGATCATTAGAGTCTGTGCACTGGTTGGCACCAGAATGAGACTAAATACAAGCCTATCTCCAGTACTACATGCATGTGCTTTGTGGGTCTCATGCATTGTTTCCCCATACAATGTGCCTCTGCAAAACAATTCTGGATGTCTCTGGCTTTTTAGGTGTTACAAAACAACTAGTCTACCTTTCAGTCACACCCTCCTTTGCTCACATCTTTAAGCATATAAGAGGCAAAAAGCTTTAATCTACATCCAAAACCTGCACTAACCATTTTAAAGGTTCAAGAGAAAAGGAAAACCACTGGATTTGTATTTTTCTATTTTCCTAAGTCATGAAAATGAAGAATTTGACTGTTTTCATACTACCTGTTTGATGAATGTAAATATTCTGAACTGTTTTGTATTGTGATAGAGATAAGATTGTATATAATAAATATCTGAAAGGTTGATGCTATCTGTTCAATTGTATTTTCCTGACTATTCTTTCTGGCTGTCAATAGCTTACTGAACTCAAGTCCTTTTAATGGCAGTATGTAGTATGGTAAAAGTGTTTTTATCTGATAATTTTCTTTCCTCGTGTCCTGCTAGACCAGTCACAGAGATCACACACCCCTTATGCAATCAGTCTTTTGCATAAAAGGGGGAGTAGTCAGTGGCCCTGGTCAGCAGCCTCAGTCAGAGCAATCAGACAAGAAATCTCAAGTATGCCCTTTCTTTCAGTTCTTATTACATTTTTTATGATCGCTTGAGATCATCCCCTCCTCAGGGGAGGGCAAAGAGGGAGCATGGAGAGAGAAAGAGAGAGAAAGAGAATTGAGGGCTAGGCCCTTGTCCAAGCCTTTCTGTAGAAGGTCCAAGATTTGCAATACATCCATTTTCCATGGTCAGATTCCATTCTCTTGACAGTCCACCTCAAACAACCTCCAGATTCTGACATAGGCTAAGGAGATTAAGTTTTTACATGCTTTCAGCATTGTGGCTAGTATGGATATTTCTTGCGAGTATCCTGTTTTGAAGTCGTACCTTCTCAAGAGCCAGACCATATCCCAAAGATGGAGAAGGTTCTCCTGTCTGTACCAGGCCCTGTCCTGGCTACCCGTGTTCTCAGGGTTGCCACACACTGTCTTATCAGGCCTTCTTCTTGGTCAGACCAGTGTTGCCGCCATCATTTTTATAGGTGGCCTTATCTTCTTTATCCTTCCTTACGTATCAGTCACCAAGATGAGAATATTAACCGAAGACTGACCTTGTGTATCAGATGGAAGCAGGTCACTGTATCCTTGGATTCCACATTGCAATGACTGACTTCTAGGTCTGGCCTGCACCTCCTGACAAGATCCTTACAAATATCTTCTCTTCCTACCAGATGTCATACTGCTAACTGGGACCCAGACTGGGTTAACACATGTCTATTCTTGGGCCACACATAGTCTTTAATCTTGGCCAGAGAATCCTCTAGTATTCTGATGACTCTCGATTGTGCTTTGTTCAATAGTTCTAGTGCTGCCTCTTTTAGCCCAGCTTAGATGGGCCAGTATGGCCAGAGATCAGAGTGTCCCTTGGGCGGTCATTACTCTGCTTTCCCTATGGGGTGATGCTCTGATACCAGGTAACCTCTTTTTCTCCCCATCCTGACTACTTAACAGTGTATATTAGGGTGCTTTGAAAAGGTTTTTTCTATGAAACCAAACTAATTGAGTAGAAAAATCATTACTGCACTGTGAAACTGCTCTAAATAGAGTTGTAAAACTATTCAAGATTGTTGGCATACCAGAATAAGTTGAAATGCTAGAATGTAGGCCAAAAGCTAAAAAGTATGTTGAGTTCAATATGACATATCGTTCCTGCCTTTACATTTTATTTATTTAGCATTTTTTTATATACTGAGGTATAGCAGAGTTGCCTTCACTCCGGTTTACATTTATAACAACCTGTTACATTAAAAAATTTAAAATGTAATTTTAACAATAAACTGAGAACTGGCATATAATGTAGTATAAACAAAACAAGATATACAAAAGGATAGGTACATTGAAATATCTGAGTTCAAATCATAAAAGGAGACATCTGTAGCTTGAAAGCAGGAGAGATTGTCATAGGGGGAGATTGAATGTTAGAAGGCTATGGGATTATATTTTAAGATCATTGTGCGTGCTGTCATTAATAGTTTGGCTGAGTAGCCAGGCTTTTAGGTCTTTTTAAAAAGATTTTATGTTTTCTTGAACGGTTAGGTAATGAGGTAATGAATTCCATAACTTTGGGCCAATGACGGAAATGGCTCTGTTTCTGGTGGAAGACAGTTTGGCATGTGGAAGTGATGGAATCAGTAGTTGAAGTTTACTAGTTGTTCTTGTGCGTAGAGAACAATGGATATGTATGATGTCATCAAGGGCAGTGTAGTCTGCTTTATAAATTGCTTTATGAAGTATTGAGAGAACTTTGAATTCTATTCTTTTCTCTATTGGGAGCCACTGTAATTGGTTGAGAACAGGTGTAATGTGTTCAGATTTTCTTTTACCAGTCATGAGATAAAATTATAATTCCAACCAATTAGGAAAATGTTATGCAAACAAACTAGCTTATTGGTGTGTAAATTGGATGTGGCTATCTATTTAATTTGGTGTGTATTTAATCTGGCAGTGCTCTCTGAGACTACTAGCAAGTCAATTCAAAACAATCTCACACTCTCCTGAAATATTACATATTTTATCTAAAATAAAGTTCTTTCTTAAGATGCCAGTGTTTAAGCATTTATTTATAGAACCATAACAAGGGTCCTCAGTCTGAAATGAGGCACCCTGAAGTCCCTGCTCATTCCTCTTAAATCTAGTATGGGCACATCATCTTTGCCCTTCCTTGGCCCCAGAAAGTAAAGTGAACACACACTCTATCCCTTTCCTGGTGGCAGGATTGGGATTATTGCTTTAAGTCCTGTATCCTTTGCAGGGATGCTTCTACTACAAACACTCTGAACTGCCAAACATGGGGGGAAATAAAAAATAAATCTGGAGCTGGGGTGGCATCATTGTGCAAGTACACCTTTAAAGTTATATTTGGAAAACATTGGCTCACTAAAATATGGGCCACTTCCAAGGAAAGTAGAGTTAAATTGCTGCCTTGACTTACTAGCGGAGGGGCTTAGAATATTTTATTGGGCAGAGTAGCTACCATCCACAGCTTCAGGTGGGTTGGTCCTCAGCCCCTTGGCCCTACAAAAAGGACTAGAATCTCCCTCTAGATACCTGTGACGTTACCGACCCAGCCTCCTTGCCCTTATGCTGGTACTTTTTTATTTTATTTTTATTTATTTATCGAGTTTTATATACCGTCGTTCGGTTTCGCCATCACAACGATTTACTGTTTTGATGTTTAACAGGATGTTTAAAAATTCACGTGCTTGTTAAAATATTTATTGTAGGCGTTATAAGATAGTTCGGTTGTTGAACTGTACAGGTTAAATTACGAGCTTTGGATTGGTTCTACATGTTTATATGGGTCGGTAGGGAGGAAGTTATAACAGAGTCATTGGCTGTTGGTAGGCTTTGGTGAACATCCTAGTTCTTTTTTGAAGGTTTTCTAAGTCCTCACATGTTCAAATGACCTCTTTCCTCTGCCTGCCTTTGTGGCTTGGTTTTGCCTAAGTCCTTTACTAGATTCTCTAACTTCACCAACAAGGAGCCCCCTCTCCGCTCCCAAACGGGAGCTTACACAGACATGCCTTAGATGCTGAGTCCGCTGCCCAATTATGGAGCCACAGTAGTCTTCTAATTGCCATCTCAAAGGCAATCGACCTTCAGGATAACTTGACCAGGTCATACAATATATGTGCCAAAAAGGCAACCGCCAATTCTCTGGTATTGTTGAACACAGCTTAGGGTAGCTTGAGCTAATAACTCCAGAAAATAGAGTCCTGAATTGTCATGTCCACTGTGGCGAAGGCCTGCTTTAGAACCGCCTCTGTCTTCCTTCCTGGGGTCCCTCAAGGCCCCCAGGAAGGAAGGGCACCTTCCTCTATGGGATGGTGGTTTTGCAAGCCATAGCTGACATGAGCATGTCCACTCTTGGGACGCGCAGCAGCTAATTCTTCTCATCCTCAGGGAGAGGATATAATCACTCCATTATCCTGCCACCTTTGAGCCGCCTGAGAGAAGTTCCATTCTGACAGTACCACCCATCTTAGGACCTCATTTAATGAAATAGTTCTTGTGGGCTTACTAATGACCTGTAAGATATAGGTTGCCCTCCGACATGTCCTCTGTTTTAGTGTTTGCTGTTTTCAAGGCTGTCTGAATGCTGGTGATGAAGTCTGCAAGTTCTTCCTCAAAGAGCACTGTCCTTCCTGAGGACTCCTGGGTACACGCGGCGCAGATCTGACTGCCAGCCATCCTTCCCCTGGAGTCTGGCGCGGTGGTCATACCAGGCAAATCCCTCCACTTCCACGTCTCCTGTGAGCAGTTAGGGGCTCCAGTTCTGTTCCCCAAAGATCCATGGTCTAGGGATTTTGCACTTGCCATAAAGCCCATCTTCTACATAGCACAGAAAGCCTGGTATATTACGAGGACAAAATCAGGGGAAAACCCTCTGGGGTGAACTCCTGCCGTATCCCTAAGCTGATTCTAGAACAAAGCCCTGCTATGAGTCTATCATACTGTTCCTTTGGGCTGCTTCAGTTTCCCCTTCCACAAGAGGAGCCACCGAGTCTACTTGTCCTGGAATGAGACCTTTTTTCCCTAGGGTAAGGGAAGCAGCATCCATCCATAGCTGATGTTTCACCCCTCCCGAAGCTCTTCCCCTACATGAGAAGAGATACAGTTATGCCCTTCCCAGGTGTCCACATCCGGTTTGCCATCACAAGATGGGCAGAAGGAGCCTACCTTACTGGGCACCTTCCAAGTGCCAAGGAGCTGCACCTGCAGCCACAGAGTATGTTTTCAGCTGTTAGCGTCTCACTGTATCCAGCACAAATTGTACTTATATAGAGAATCCCCACAAATCCCAGCTCCACATCCTCTGCCCAGATAGCTTTAGCATTTCTAAATAATTGTAGCAAGGTTTTCACTGTGCCATTCAAGCACACTGCCAATAGTTAGCTATTCTAGCAACTGCATTTTTTTTTTTTTTTGCACAATGCGGTGCCACCGCTGGTGTACAGGCCTGCCTTAACCCCTGCTGCGGCTCGGTGCGGCCTACACTCTCTTCCTTTTCATGTGCTTCACCCTCTGGCTTACTCACCACCTACCTAATACCGCTGCTCAATGCTGCTGTGCTTTAGACCACTGAAGTCCTCGCTCATATGGTGTAGAAAAACTCTTAAGAAGAAGAAGAAAATGCCATACTGGGTCAGACCAAGGGTCCATCAAGCCCAGCATCCTGTTTCCAACAGTGGCCAATCCAGGCCATAAGAACCTGGCAAGTACCCAAAAACTAAGTCTATTCCATGTAACCATTGCTAATGGCAGTGGCTATTCTCTAAGTGAACTTAATAGCAGGTAATGGACTTCTCCTCCAAGAACTCATCCAATCCTTTTTTAAACACAGCTATACTAACTGCACTAACCACATCCTCTGGCAACAAATTCCAGAGTCTAATTGTGCTTTGAGTAAAAAAGAACTTTCTCAGATTAGCTCCAAATGTGCCACATGCTAACCCCATGGAGTGCCCCCCAGTCCCTCTACCATCCGAAAGAGCAAATAACCGATTCACATCTACCCGCTCTAGACCTCCCATGATTCCAAACACCTCCATCACATCCCCCCTCAGTCGTCTCCTCTCCAAGCCGAAAAGTCCCAACCTCTCTAGTCTTTCCCCATAGGAGAGCTGCTCCACTCCCCCCATCACCTTGGTAGCCCTTCTCTGCACCCTCTCCATCGCAACTACATCCCTTCTGAGATGCGGCAACCAGAACCGCACAAAGATTCAAGGTGCGGTCTCACCATGGAGCGACACAGAGGCACCATGACACCCTCCGTTTTATTCACCACTCCCCCTCCAATAACTCCCAACACTCCGCCCGCTTCCCCGACTGCCGCAGCACACTGCACCGACGACTCCAATGTGTCATCCACCATGACACCCAGATCTCTTAGTTGTATTCATCTCAGTCTGAGCAAAGCAGAACACTCAACAACCAAAAAACGGGGGCAGGGAGTCAGAGACAGCGAGCGTGAGAGAGCTCAAGCCCCAGAACAAAACTCTTTTTGATAAAGGCAGGTCCCTCAGGATCACCACTTACTAGGGAAGGAAGTCAACCTAGGAGAGATCCTCAGACCCTCGCAAACAAGGATCCAAGCCCTAGGTACCTACAGCCAGAAAGACATCTCTGGGAGACAGCTGCACTGGGAAAATCAACCCTGAGAGGTTGTTATCCCAGAAGCTAGTAAACTCCACCAGCCAGGGTGCAACTGATGAATCTGGGAGTAAACAATGAGTTATTCTGCCCATGTTTGCAGCTACCTCTGCCTACTTTCCCTTTTATGCAAAAGAGTAACATCATAAGTGGGGTGTGACCTCTGTCTCTGAAAGCTAAGGAATGGGGACTGGTCTAGCAGGAAGAAAAGGGACTGCTGCTCAGCCACCAGGCTGACCCTGCAGGTACACTTTCAATATTAGTGCTGGGATAGAAACTTGGATTCTAACCTTCAAAAAAATGTACATGAGCAGGCACGGTTTTGAAAATCTAGAATCAAAAGTAAATATCATTGTGTAGTAAATAATGATTTCTCCTTTTTCAATGCAAAAATAAAAGAAAAAGAGGTTATTTGACTTTTCTTCACCTGCCAACCAATGGCAGTGCAAATGAGGTGCCACTTTCAGCCCATAAAAGGCTGACAGTTTCTCCAAAGCACGGGTGGGAGAAATCTTTTGGACCCAATGGCTGCACTGAGGGCCCAGTTCAGGTGTGTGGGGGAGGGGATGGAGCCAATGAAGGTCCCTCCTGAGTTTCATTCCAGTTTGAGAGCCAAGTGGCGACACCACTTCCAGATGTGGATGTCCCTTTCGGGCAGCAGGGACATGCTGTTGCCACTGTGTGTCGGGCGCAGTCTTGCTGTTGCAAGCCAGATCAAAGCCTCCCATGAACTGGATATGACCTGCTGGCTGTAGATTGCCCTCTTTAACATGCAGATTTTGTGCTTTTAGCTGTAAAGAATGTGAGTATAAAGTACACACATTCCCCCTGCTTGTAGATCCACAGTTAATTTTAAAATTGTCCCCAGTCTTAACATACCTGAAAAGAGTGATTAAAAATTCAAAGGGAGCATAAAGTCAGGTGCGAATGGAGACTGCTCTGAAGGGCTGGGGGGAGCTGAGATTTTGTGCCAGGGATTTAAAAAATAATTCAAATGCATATTGGAGTTAATATTTCAGGTTTCAGACGTACGAGAAACCACCTATGTCTACAATCAGAATAAACCTACCCTTCATATCAACATCCTCACAATTCCTCTCTGCTCCTCCTCCTGCATCAGGTCATGTGATGCACTCCAGTCCACCATCTGTCTTTCAAACACACACACACACAAAACCTCCCCTAAATACAAAGGAGGCAGGAGAAATGGTAGGGATGAGGGCGAGACCAGAATCCAGCACACTGGGCATAAACCAAGCCTTTCAATAGCAACTATCGCACATAGGGCCTCTGACCTGCTAAGCCTCACCCACAATTCTGAAACAGTGTCGGCCCTGCAAGGTAATAATTGACTAGGGCACAGACAGAGATTTGTTTCTGGCATTAGGAACTTGCAGAGGCTTTGCATATTTTTAACCAACAATTCAGAGAAAAGAATCCTCAGAAAGTCCGACTCTTCTGTGGAAAAAGAAAACAGCAGGAGCAAAAGATCACGAGCAAAGACAGTATCTTTAGGTAATAACAGAATGCTTCTGGTCTTTGATTGTTTTCAGTGGAATATGGCAGCTTTCCAAGCAGCTCCACCAGCCTGCAGTTGTCGTCTTTGACTCCTTGTGTTGTACTGCTAATATGGTTGCTGCCATCACTTTGGACATTTATAAATCGGGGATCTGTGTCCAGCCACCTCGGAGTGCGGGGAGGAATGCTAGTACAAGGGTCTGCCCATTCAGCCTGTGCTTAAGCGGTGTCTGGCAGTCAGTTGTTTATTAGATTCTTATTTAAATGTTCTGCTCAGTTACAGCAGCTGAGCAATAACAGTTACTGTGTTCAGGGCTTGGGGGTAGAATCAATCAGGGGCGATGAAATGCATTGTAAGGATTCCAAACCAGCGGAGCTTTGTGAGCATGAAATGAACTGCGTGGATTTCTTGGATCCTCAGTGGTGCCAGACGGAGGGAGAACCAAGATAAGCAGAGTGAAATCTCCAGCTTCGTAAGAAGCACTCAGTTTTCACTGGTTCACTTGGTAAATCGGGTTTTGTGGAAAGGGGAGGCTAGAGCTTAGAAACCAACAAAATTGCCTTTCACCAGCAAATTTCCTGGAAAGTTATTTCATCTAATTAATAAGTAAATAAATAAAGGTCAGAAGGAAAAATACTACATGTCCAGAGGGCGGTGGCAATTTGTATCAATACATGCATAAGTCACACCAGTTTTCAAAGCAATCTTACACGCGTAAGGTCACTTTAAAAATTCTCTCACCAAAACTACCGGGATACAATTACACTTGCTGTTAGGGATGTGAATCGTTTTTCAACGATTAAAATTATCGTCTGATATTTTTAATATCGTCTTAAATCGTTATAGAACACAATATAATAGAAATTGGGTAACCAAGGAATTGGATCAAGGAAGAGCGCTAGATGTCATCTACTTGGATTTCAGCAAAGCTTTTGATACGGTTCCGCACAGGAGACTGGTGAATAAAACAAAAAGCTTGGGAGTGAGTGCCGAAGTGGTGACCTGGATTGCAAACTGGTTGACGGACAGAAGACAATGCGTGATGGTAAATGGAACTTTCTCTGAAGAGAGAGCGGTTTTAAGTGGTGTACCGCAAGGATCGGTGTTGGGACCGGTCCTGTTCAATATCTTTGTGAGCGACATTGCGGACGGGATAGAAGGTAAGGTTTGTCTTTTTGCGGACGACACTAAGATCTGCAACAGAGTGGACACGCCGGAAGGAGTGGAGAGAATGAGACGGGATTTAAGGAAGCTGGAAGAGTGGTCGAAGATATGGCAGCTGAAATTCAATGCCAAGAAGTGCAAAGTCATGCATTTGGGGAGTGGAAATCCGAATGAACTGTATTCGATGGGGGGGGAAAGGCTGATGTGCACGGAGCAGGAGAGAGACCTTGGGGTGATAGTGTCTAATGATATGAAGTCGGCGAAACAATGCGACAAGGCGATTGCAAAAGCCAGAAGAATGCTGGGATGCATAGAGAGAGGAATATCGAGTAAGAAAAGGGAAGTGATAATCCCCTTGTACAGGTCCTTGGTGAGGCCTCACCTGGAGTACTGTGTTCAGTTCTGGAGACCGTATCTACAAAGAGACAAGGACAAGTTGGAGGCGGTACAGAGAAGGGCGACCAGGAAGGTGGAGGGTCTTCATCGGTTGACATACGAGGAGAGATTGAAGAATCTAAATATGTACACCCTGGAGGAAAGGAGGAGCAGGGGTGATATGATTCAAACTTTCAGATACTTGAAAAACTTTAACGATCCAAAGACAATGACAAACCTTTTCCAACAGAAAAAAATCAGCAGAACCAGAGGTCACGAGCTGAGGCTCCAAGGAGGAAGACTAAGAACCAATGTCAGGAAGAATTTCTTCACGGAGAGAGTGGTGGATGCCTGGAATGCCCTTCCGGAGGAAGTGGTGAAGTCCAAAACTGTGAAGCACTTCAAAGGGGCATGGGATAAATATTGTGGATCCATCAGGTCCAGAGGACGCATATAAAGAGCAGGTAGTAAAATACTGCACGGAGCGGCAGTAGCCACAGAGGCATTCACGGAGCGGGATGCCAGTGGCCAGTGGTAGGTGACAACCTTCATGGAGCGGAAGGATGTAGGGCTGTCATCTCCCAATTAAATAAAAAACAAAAACAAAAAACAAAACAGGGATGGGATCCATCAGGTCTAGAGGACACATATAAAGAGCAGGTAGTAAAATACTGCACGGAGCGGCAGTAGCCACAGAGGCATTCACGGAGCGGGATGCCAGTGACCAGTGGTAGGTGTCCATATAAAGAGCAGGTAGTAAAATACTGCACAGAGCGGCAGTAGCCACAGAGGCATTCACGGAGCGGGATGCCAGTGGCCAGTGGTAGGTGTCCACCTTCACGGAGCGGAAGGATGGAGGGCTGTCATCTCCCAATTAAATAAATAATAAAAAAACCCAGGGATGGGATCCATCAGGTCTAGAGGACACATATAAAGAGCAGGTAGTAAAATACTGCACGGAGCGGCAGTAGCCACAGAGGCATTCACGGAGCGGGATGCCAGTGGCCAGTGGTAGGTGTCCATATAAAGAGCAGGTAGTAAAACACTGCATGGAGCGGCAGTAGCCACAGAGGCATTAACGGAGCGGGATGCCAGTGGCCGGTGGTAGGTGTCCACCTTCACAGAGTAGAAGGATGAAGGGCATCCATCTCCCAATTAAAAAAAGAAAAGAAAAAAAGAAAAAAAAACCCAATTAAAAAAAGAAAAGAAAAAAAGAAAAAAAAACAGGGATGGGTTCATGGGCTTATAGGTATTACCAATTATTAGGCTTTTCAATATTTGATGATAGTTAATGTGACTTTCAAGGCATTCTTCACTTTCGGTGCATGTCCGGCATGACTCCTTGCTTCAATGACAGGGGAAAAGAAAAACTGATACTTCACACATTTCCAGCATTGCCCTCTGCTTCATGGCAGAGAGCTATGCTGCCGCTTACCCAACTAATCAAACTTAATATTTCACTTGGAAGCAGCTCCAGCACTGCTCTCTACATTAATGGTGGGGGTGAAAAGGGAATTAAAACATAAGGTTACTAAGAGCCAAGAGAAACAGTTAAGTATGAGAACAAATGTGTGAAGCTTGCTGGGCAGACTGGATGGACCGGTTGGTCTTCTTCTGCCGTCATTTCTATGTTTCTATGTTTCTATGATTTATGGTTAAAAATCGTTAAATCGTGTTAGTGCGCACTAACGGGAGTTAGTGCGCACTAACTCCCAGTTAGTGCGCACTAACAGAAAATGATACAAATTGACACTTTCCAGGTCAGTGCAGGTCAGTTAGGAATGAATATGTATTCCTATTGGCTGGCTGTGCTCTTATCTATTGATGTTACCAAGGTTCCCACTGAGTTAATGGTTGGGGGGATGTGAAATGGAAACAGTTGGAAGCTTGACAAAAAAAGTAATGTGATGATCATCACTCATGTGACTAGAACTTGTTTGTTTATTATTTTTGTTAGCAGGCACGTGAAATGCCTAGGTAGGCAGGCAGTGCACCACTCCAGCAGTCACATCATTGCTTCCTGTGCATTGCATTATGTGCACACATTGACTCCAGCTTGGGGACAAGGCAGGTCTCCTTTACTGCACACATTGACTCCAGCTTGGGGAAAATGGCAGGTCACCTTTACTGCACACATTGATTCCAGCTTGGGGATAAGGCAGGTCTCCTTTACTGCACACATTGACTCCAGCTTGTGGAAAAGGCAGGTCTCCTTTACAGCACACTGACTCCAGCTTGGGGACAAGGCAGGTCTCCTTTACTGCACCCATTGACTCCAGCTTGGGTACAAGGCAGGTCTCCTTTCCTGCACACAATGACTCCAGCTTGGGGAAAAGGCAGGTCTCCTTTACAGCACATTGACTCCAGCTTGGGGAAAAGGCAGGTCTCCTTTACTGCACACATTGATTCCAGCTTGGGGATAAGGCAGGTCTCCTTTCCTGCACACATTGACTCCAGCTTGTGGACAAGGCAGATCTCCTTTACTGCACACACTGACTCTAGCTGGGGAAAAGGCAGGTCTCCTTTCCTGCACACATTGACTCCAGCTTGTGGAAAAGGCAGGTCTCCTTTACTGCACACACTGACTCCAGCTGGGGAAAAGGCAGGTCTCCTTTCCTGCACACATTGACTCCAGCTTGTGGAAAAGGCAGGTCTCCTTTACTGCACACATTGACTCCAGCTTGTGCCAGGGTTAGGGCACTGTGTGCAGGAAGATCACAACACCCCTGGTATCAGGGTTAGGGCACAAGTTCTAGTCACATTGACTGATCACATTACTTTTTTTGTCAAGCTACCAACTGTTTCCATTTCCCATCCCCCAAATACTGTCAGTGGGAACCTTGGTAACATGAATAAATAAGAGGGCAGCCAATAGGAATACATATTCATTCCTAAACTGACCTTAACTGACCTGAAAAGTGTCAAATTGTATCATTTTCTGTTAGTTTTTTCCGATTAGTGCACACTAACTCCCGGAAAAAACGATTTTTAACGATTTTTTAACTAAAAAATTGTGCCAAACACGATTTTCTTCTCCTGCCAGACGATTTCGATCGTTAAGACGATAGGGCACACGATTCACATCCCTACTAAGGAGTGAACTTGTTTGAATGCCAGCAGAATAAATAATCTAACATGAACCTAACTTGGCAAAAACCTGAGAAACTTTATTTGTTCAAAGGTAGTCAAGATCTGTAACAGTTTGCCAGCATTGGTGGTTTATATCAGGTTGCTGTGCATTCCAGACTGATATAGACAAATATTGTGGTGTAATAATATAGAAACATAGAAATGACGGCAGAAGAAGTCCAAACGGCCCATCCAGTCTGCCCAGCAAGCTATTGTACTTATTTTTTCTCATACTCATCTGTTAATCTTATTTATTTATTTAAACAGTTGTATATACCGACAACCGTTTGCACATCGTGTCGGTTTACATGTAACTTAAAACCAAGGTATATATAGGCATTGCCTTTACAAGAAACAGAGAACAATAAAACGTAGTAACAAAAGCAAAAACTAGATTAATTAGAAGAAGGGATTGAACTGGGAGTGACATAAGTTGGGGGCGGGGAAAGAGTAAAACAATAACAAAAAGGATAAGGTTATGTACAAAGTTCAGCAATACATTCGTTATGTACAAAGTTCAGCGATACATTCGTTATGTACAAGGTTCAGCGATACATTCGTTATGTACAAAGTTCAGCGATACATTCGTTATGTACAAGGTTCAGCGATACATTCGTATATATTGCTGGATCTTGTTTGGGGGAAGAAGACGGGAGAGGGGGGCTAGAGAGGGCAAATGTTAGAGGTGGGTCATAGAGGGGGAGGGTTAGTAAGTGAGGATGAAGGGGTTAGGCTTGGAGGAAGAGCCAGGTTTTGAGTTTCTTTTTGAAATTGGGTGGTCTGTGGCCCTTATTAGTAACATTTTGGTTCTAGTTCCCTTCCACCCCTGCCATTGATGAAGAGAGCAGTGCTGGAGTTGCATCAAAGTGAAGTATCAGGCTTAATTGATTCTGGGTAGTAACCACCGTAACAAGCAAGCTACTCCCACGCTTGTTTACCCAGCCTGTGCAATTCAGTCCTTGTTGGTAATTATTAGAAAAGGAATGATGAATAAAACGGAAAATGTCATAATGCCTCTGTATCGCTCCATGGTGAGACCGCACTTTAAATACTATGTACAATTCTGGTCGCCGTATCTCAAAAAAGATGTGGTTGCGATGGAGAGGGTACAGAGAAGGGCTACCAAAATGATAAAGGGAATGGAACAACTCCCCTATGAGGAAAGACTAAAGAGGTTAGGGCTGTTCAGCTTGGAGAAGAGATGGCTGAGGGGGAGATATGATAGAGGTCTTTAAAATCATGAGAGGTCTAGAACGGGTAGATGTGAATCGGTTATTTACTCTTTCGGATAGTAGAAGGACTAGGGGGCATTCCATGAAGTTAGCATGGGGCACATTTAAAACTAATCGGAGAAAGTTCTTTTTTACTCAACGCACAATTAAACTCTGGCATTTGTTGCCAGAGAATGTGGTTCATGCAGTTAGTATAGCTGTGTTTAAAAAAGGATTGGATAAGTTCTTGGAGGAGAAGTCCATTACCTGCTATTAAGTTCACTTAGAGAATAGCCACTGCCATTAGCAATGGTTACATGGAATAGACTTAGTTTTTGGTACTTGCCAGGTTCTTGTGGCCTGGATTGGCCACTGTTGGAAACAGGATGCTGGGCTTGATGGACCCTTGGTCTGACCCAGTATGGCATTTTCTTATGTTCTTATGTTCTTATGTCTAGGAGATGTAGCTTCTAGCTCCATGGCAGGAACTAGCTAGCTTCCATGAGCCAATAGATCCAAATCAGCATACAAAATGTTCAAACTGAATGAGGCCTTATGCATCTGTGTACTCCAAGATGAAGATCTTGGACAAAGGGGCTGCATGTCCTCAGGGACCAAGCCAACTGAATCTCTTATCCCATGACATCTATGAACTGCAGTCTGGCTCCTCTAAAGAAAAGTAGGACAAATCCATAGATACAATGAAGCAGAACCAAGACAAGCTCAGCCCATGCTACAAAGCAGAGAAGCATCTGGAAACCCTATCAATTGACTGTTGCACATTCTGGGAAATGTTTGACTGACAAATTTCAAGGGAGGTCACTGGGACTGCCACATTATGGGATGTATATTCAAAAGGTTTGTTCAGCTAAGTTTGGGACTCAGCTGGACAAGCCTGGGGTTTTAAGCAGTCCCCACACTGACTGGATACATTTTAGCCAGATAAAAAAAGAGTAATTCTGGGAGTGGGGCTTAAACTTCGTCAGGGAGTGCTAATATTCAGCTTCTCCTGGATAAGTGTGGACATGGCCCCGAGCGAGTTTAAAGTTATCAGGGTATATTCAAATATAACCAGTAAAGACACACAAAATAAACCAAACTGTCAGGCAAGCATCATTTCCAACACCCCCCAACATAATTAACAAAAATGTCAACACCTAGCACCCAGTCACCCTCAACCTCAAAATAAATTCAGCGCCATAGCAGCCTGAATGTATCTCCCCACCCCCTGCATCTAGGGATGCCAACTGGTTCTAGATTTTCAGGACAGGCTGATACAGCCCTGGTTTTACCCTATTGCATTCTGGGACTTATTCTGATTTCCTTATTGCATTCCCTAAGAAAGGCAAGACTATAAGTACCTGCTTGCAGGGGAGAAAATCCAGGACTGGATCAACCTGTCCTGAAAACCTGGAGCCAGTTGGCAACCCTTCCTGCGCCAAATATTAAAATTTGATAGCTTTCTCCTGCCCCAGCTGAGATTCTTACCTCCATCCTCTTGCCCCACCTGGAACATCCCTCCAATCCTCCCAAAGCCTAGCCAAGAGGCGGTAAACTCTTAACACGCTCCGAGTCACGTGCAGCGTTGCTGTCAAGAATTTACTTGTCAGAGCAATGCTGGACATGACCGGGAGCATGGTAAGAGAAAGTGAAGGTGAATTCGGATATTAGGTAGGGTCTCTAGTGTTCGAAAGGAGAGGAATTGGGCAAACTAGAAGGGCATAACAATCCTGATTTATTATCGTAATCTGTGCTTCCCTGTTTTAATTCACTGGCAAAATAGGGACAGTAACTTTAAAACGAGCCCGTATACTCGCAGGAACTTTAAATCATGTGCACAATTGCGCACGTACGATTTAAAATACACCAAGCATGCGTTTGCGCGACGCTAATGAAAGCGGTTACTTGAGCAAATGTATTTCGCGTGTCTTCCGTAGGACTTTGTTGGCTGTAACGTGCTCACGTATGCGGATTTTAAAACATGCGCACGTGAAGGACAGTGCGCGTAATTGGGCCGTTTTAAAATATGAGTTGCTTGCGCTCAGCCTGGATACTTGCGTTCATGGGCCTTTTAACGCGAGCAACTCTTTTAAAATGAACCCTACAGGGCCAAGTAGTGCTCTAGAATTCCTAAAGTAGTCTATATTGAACAAGTTTGGGGAAATCCTCTTCTAAATACTGGAATGCTCTTGTGCAGTCCAATAACTTTGCTGGTGAGTGCAGCTACTCCTCTGATCTCTGGCTGGTGTTAATCACAGCAGCTATGCCAGGCTTGCAAGATATAACATTGCATGATCTATCTTGAGATTCATAGGATATTGAATATGTGGTATCTTTCTTGACCATTCAGGAAATTCAAGAAATTTAAACCAAAATTCGAGTTTCTCTGATTGTAGCCCCACAACTTCCTCAATCCTTGTCTTACTTCTTTCAGTTCCAGCCAGTAATTAGTGATGCTATTAATCAAGTTGACTTAGGGAATGGCCACTGCTATTAATTGCATCAGTAGCATGGGATCTTCTTAGTGTTTGGGTACTTGCCAGGTTCTTGTGGCCTGGTTTGGCCTCTGTTGGAAACAGGATGCTGGGCTTGATGGACCCTTGATGTGACCCAGTATGGCAATTTCTTATGTTCTTAATTCCTAGCCAATGATTCAAGAGTTAGCAGGGCAGGAGATGGTGAGAAGGGTTCTGTCTGTTTTACATGGAGCAATGTGGCCCATTTCTGACTGATTTTTAATGGATTCACCTCTAGCTTTACCCTCATACATGATACCATAAACTCATTTCATTGCTTTTAGGAATCACTACAGGCGGTTGCTAGCGCTGTCTCCTGGGAACTGTACAAAGTGAGGTTTATCAGCTGGCGGCTGAGATATCTGACAAAGTAATAACAAACTAGCTTTGAATTGTCTTTCATTACCCTTTATCGCTCCTGGAGAGAACTTAATCTTATTTAAATGATATTGGCCTCTGTATTCATTGGGGTTTGCTATTTATTTACCTGCCTACGGATCTGGATCTTCGAAGGCACAGGCTGCCTTCTTTTATTTGTAATGAAATGTTCTCACAGTCACTAATACAAATATCATGCACCATAGCTAATTATGGACCACTTATTAGGAGACCTTAATTTGCCAAACTGCAAAAAGAAAGTGGAAGCTAAGTCTCTAGACAATACTGCTGAAAGCATCTAGCGGAAGAGGGAAGTATTTTCTATAGCTTTCCATTAGGGAATCGCCCCATTAACCTCACATCCATTGCACTGCCTCTAAAAAGCAAGACAAGAACATGGTCCAACGCCTCAATTCCTTGGTTGACTGGTTTGAACCGGCATTGGTAAGTAAGAAACATGAAACGTGTCAGGCGGAAGGGTTGTGGCATAAGTCCCCTAGCCAGAGCATAGAGTTGCCTATTTTTTAGTTTGCAAACAACTTTGAGTCACCCTTGTGAGCTGTTCACTACAGTTAACGAATTATTAGGCTGCTGCAACAAGGTGCGGTCAGCAGAGCACTCACCTTTACCCTCTGCTGTCTGCATGTTATTTGTGTGTGTGAATCTTACTCTCCGACACAAACAATGCGGGTGCAAAACTGTGCGGCCTGCTTAGTGCTCTTGCATGGAAATCCCGTGCTAATGAAGGTATTAACTAATAACCCCCCAATGCAGAGAGACTAGCTGGCTTAGCTCAGGTTTTCTCAGCACTGGAACTTTACTCCTGGTCAGAGGCAGAGTAACATTTCTAGGGCTAATGTCAGAAGCTGAAATTCCAAATCTGGGACATGTAACATGGATTTATGTGCAGAAAACACAAAGCATGTTTTCCATGCATAAATATGCTTTATACACACAAAAAATGCTCTCTGCGCTAAAAGTATTTTTGTGCATATAAGTTGTATTTTATGTGAAGAAATCACATTTTCTATACATAAATTGCATCTGAGAGACTCCCCTACTCCCCCGAGTTTAAAATGTTTGATTAGCCTGTGCTAAAGGCACATTGTAACCTGGGTTTCTGCACATATTTACTAGTATACACACTTTTTAATTCCCAATGCATCAGCAGAGCATGAGGGGTTTAAAACATATTTAACCTGTGCATTAAGAAGCTGTGCACTGAATTTCAGGTTTAACCCATATTTTATTGCATCAATCCCTATGTGAGGCTCCGATGTTCAATGTTAATAAGAATGTTTTAGGTAATGAAGGAACTTCAGATTTTTTGGTTAACAAAGTTGCAACTTTGATAAAGTTTACTGATGAATCAGACAGGCTTCCCCAAGAATACACTCTTGGACTGATAAGGTTAAAATGTATTTATTTATTTGTCGCGTTTTATATAGCGTCGTTCAGTTTCGCCTTCACAACGGTTTACAAAGTTTCGATGTTTAACAGAGAGTTCAAAAAGGTTCATTCCAATGGTTGTCAACATAGAAATACAATCTACAAAGATATTAAAGTTTTATGAACTTAGTTTGTAGGATAGATTATACACGTTTCGGATAAATTGTTATGTTTACTATTTATTTATTTAACAGCTTTTTCTATACTGACATTAAATACACATCATATCGGTTTACATTTTAACGTAAAAAATGTGGGAAAATTACAATAAACAGGGAAAGGGGGAACGGGGCAACTGATAAATACAAAAGGAAGCACAGAGAGGCGAAATTTAGCAAAATGAAAACTAAAGAGAATACAGTTTGCAAAATGTAAAACATATCTACAAATATACAAGCAGTAGTACGTGGCTACATGGAGTCATCAGAGAGCAATTGAGAGGTGTCATGGAGCGACGGGAGGAGTAAGAGGTGCCGGGGAGGTGTATAGTAGTCAAGCGAGGAAAATTAATCAGGGAAAGCCTGGTGAAAGAGCCAGGTTTTTAGCATTTTTTCTGAACTTAAGAGGGCATGGCTCCAACGAAGGTTAAGGGGGTAGAGTGTTCCAGTGCATGGGGCCAGCAATCGACAGTGCGCGGACCCTGGTGGCTGTCAGACGAGCCTTTTTAAGTGGGGGGACTTGTAAGGTGTATTTGCGGTTTGCTCTGGAGGGGCGGGAAGAATGAGTAAGTTGTAAGGGTTCACTGAGCCACAAGGAGTTATGGTTGTGGATGGCTTTGTGAATGATAGTTAGCGTTTTGAACAGAATGCGGTATGTGATGGGGAGCCAGTGTAGGTCCTTGAGGATGGGGGTTATATGGTCTGATTTACGAGCATTGATTATCATCCTTGCCATTGCATTTTGTAAAATCTGGAGAGGTTTGATGTTAGAGAGAGGAAGGCCCAGGTACAAGGAGTTGCAGTAATCGAGCTTGGAGGTTTAAAGTGGCTTGGATGACTGTTTTGAGATCTGTGTGTGGAGAAGGGACTTGAGCTTCTTTATGACCATAAGTTTATAGAAACCTCCTTTAATGACAGGAAATATGGTTTTTTAGGTTCAGGTGCGTGTCCACAAAGACGCCTAGGTTCCATACAGGGTGGTGAGAAGTGAGTGTAGCAATCCTGGGGTCATTAGAAGGGGAGAGTTTGAGGGTCTGTTGGTTATGTATGAGGAGGAGTTCAGTTGTAGCGGAGTTCAGGGCAAGCTGGAGGGAGTCAGGAGAGTGTTAATGGAGGTGAGGCATTTCTCCTAGAAGTTTAGTGATTCTTGGATAGGGATGATGATTATGTTATTTTTACATTGGTACAAAATATTTTAGCTTCGTGTTAATGGGGTGGTGATTTAGAGACATTGGGTGAGTTGGTCGGCTTTGGTAAACATCCAGGTTTTTAGATCTTTTTTGAAAGCTTTTAAATTTTCTTGTGTTCGTAGCTCTGTTGGGAGGGTGAAAATCTTTGTTTTTCTCTTTTTGGGTCCTATCTGCCATTAAAAATATCTTTTTTTGACATTTTGGGTAAGATCATAAACCTTTTGCAGTCTTTCAATGGGGAACTCTTCCAGTAAACTCGTTCCCCAGCTCTAAGCCTAGCTCAAGTCTTTCTGTGCTTCTTACGTTACTGGAGAAAGTCGTGCTTATAGTTCAAGATACTGAGCCCTAACCAGTGCAGCCTCTGCTCTGGGCACAGCAGAGAAACCTTATTGTTATCAGTGCAGGAATTGGATCATGGAGAGGCTGGGATGGTGACATTTCTTGATGTATCAGCTACTTTTGAAATGTTTAATCAGTCAGTTCTCCTTGAGAGATTACAGGGATTGGGAATGGGAGGGAATGTTATTGGCTAGTTTACATCATTTTTGACTAACTGGGAGCAGCAAGTTAGACTGGGACAGCGGCAGTTCTTATAGTACTTGAGGCAAGGCATCCCGCAAAGATCTGCTCATTGCCGGATTTATTTAATATTTATTTGCAGCTGACGATATGCTGGTTCAGGACTGTTTGGTTTCTGCTCTAGATCTTGTCTCAAAATTGTATGCATGTTGTGAACATTTGGATGACAAATCTTGCAAAACCAGAGGTGGTAAGGACTCCTGCTCCTGATATGTGCTGAGGTCTGATGGTAGAGGGCATAGCATTACTATTTGTGGATGCTGGTCAGGATCTGGGCTTCCTGCTTGATTCCTGTTTAGCATTTAAATCACAGATCAGAATAATTTTGATATTATCAGGCTTTAATAAGCTGAAATTATCAAGGCATGTTGGTGGTAAAGCAATTTCATCTTCAAGACAGTCATCAGTGGGCTTTCTCTACTGTGGAGTCAGCCATGTGAAACAGTTGAGCGGGTGATGATTTCTTTAGATGCTGAGTCAGCAGTATTAACCTGAACATTATACCTTAATCTTTGGGGAACTGCAGGTTGGTATTTTGCTGGCTGGTTGTCTTTTGTTGGGTGCAGTTCATTTATTTTATAATGTTTATATTTTATCGTAATCCACCAAACATAAACAATTGTAAATGAAAACCTATTTTTAAACAACCCAATAGCATAGATGTACTTCAGTTTAACCCTCTGGAGCTTATCTTGTAACATGGGTGAACTCCAAGCTTAGACCTCAGAAAGATCAAGAAATCTTATTGTCCAGCACCAAAGTGTAGCTCAGGCCCCTGTCTACGTGCGCCAGGCACCGACAGCTTAATGTGAATGTTAGCCCACTCCCCAACCTGTTAGTAGATGTGTGCCATAGTGGAAAGCTTGTGGCTCACCAAGCCACAGGAGCACTTGATCTAACCGAGATTTTAGAGGCCTCACGTCTTATTCATATCTTTCCCCAATAAGCCTTAAACTTGTTGCAACCCGATTATTCACTTTCGGATGCACATTTAATCAAAAGGAACTTCCCCACAAACACAAACACACACAGAGACACACACACACACAATCATGTATTTATGTGCATTCTAGATTACAGTAAGGACTTGTTATTGTAAGCATGGGGAAGGTTGTACTTTCTTGGAAATTCAGAATCACGTTTTTTCCTGGACAGTGTTAAAACACCATCCTTTGTCATCAGTGTGCTTAGAAAGCTTCAGCAACAGAATGGTGTTCAGTCAGCATGGAAGACGTTGAAAGTGGTAGGTAAGCATAGGGAAGGGAAGACTGGAATGAACTCCAGGAGGCGCTGAGTACTAAGGCTGGGTAAAGTGACTTCCTACCTGCGAGCAGGTATCTGCTCACAGGCCTCTGCTGCTCATTACAGTCCTCATTTATAAATGAAATCACATATCATATCCAGTTTGAACATGGTGAAGGTCATCTTGAGTCAACGCGATGACATTAAGTCTCTACATTTAGTGCTGCTGAGTGCATTAAAAGTACCTTTTGGCCTCTTCATAGAATCATTTACGTTTCTAGTCCATCTTAAAATACAAACAGAATTGGTTAGGCTGGGGTCTGTAGCTGTTTCGACAATTATCACCACTTAACAGCTGTTAAGTAATTGCCTGCTGTTACCTTCAGATACTGTCTGCTGAAATGCTAATCGCCCTCACTTTACTGCTGGAATTAACCTGCTGCTACTTGCAGGCAGAGAAGCTTGTGCTCATTACCAACTGCAAAGTAAAACTCACAAAATTTAATTAACTAAAAATATATTGCACCACAGTTGGGAGCCATTGTTGGTTTAATGCAAGACGAGGTGGAGGGCTTCTTGACGTCCTGCGTTTTGTTACGGCAGCTCCTTGACCGATGAGGCAGAGCAATCCGTAGGGTGCTCTTAGATGCACTGTAATTATGGGTAGCAGCTGTTCTCACTGTAAGGTCAACAGATCAGGCAAGCAAGACCTCTAACTCTCTGTGCAGCACCCGAGGGGGTTTTTTCTGCTAAAGGGAAATATTGTATGTACAGCTGGGGTTAGGGACAGATTAGAAAGCACAGAGAGGGAGTCCATGAGCTGAAGCTTTCTGAGCCCAGGCCTGAAAGAATACAAGATCCATTGGTAAACATAGAAAATATTCTCCCTTCCATCAAACACGTAGATTTTGCCTTAAATTCAGCTAAGTGCTGTCTCACTGTTAGAAACACAACCTCTGAACGCGCTATTGGAATATTGGACATGTATTATTGATGGACGATCCCTCCACACATGGAATGTCTCTCCGTAAGGACACCACAGTGCATTTTGTTCCCTGCCCATGAGAACGTCTGTTTCACAATGGATAGGACATTTTTTTTTAAAGCCAAGCACCATTGTGAAAATGCGCTCTGATTGTGTGCTAGGCATGCCTTTTAACTGAAATGGAGTAGATTAAGCTATATTTCAAGAATGATTGTCGTTATGGTTTTATAACTACTTTTGTATTTGTATTGTGTGTGCTATAAGGGAATCCTCCACGCTTCGTACAAAGTAACTGTTAGAGAATGATAAATAAATCAGAGACCTGGAAGTTTCAAACAATGTGCAGAAGTGCAAGGCCTGTGGGCTGGTTTCAAAAGCATTTACATACATGAAATTGTGTTTTACACATGTGAATGCACTTTACTCGTGTAAGTGGGCTTTTTGGACATTGCTAACAATAGATGCCATTTAATTGTCCACAGGATATTTGTTATGCTCAGGCTTGTGAACCCTTGGGCCGACGGGAGGATGGTGTACCTTAGGAGGAAGATCCGTAGGTTCTCCCGTCGGGGTGGCGAGGGCAGGAACAGAAGACGTGACCAGCTGACCCTCGGCACTGGAGACTGAGGCGACTGTGGAGGCAGACGAAGAGTCGTGATGTCGAGGAAAGGAACTGTGTCTTCGCCACTGGAAGCCCGCGGTCCCCCCAGAAGGAGCCTGTAGGGACCCGGGCCACTGGGACTTAGGTGGGCCCTTGGAGACGATGGTCAGGAAGAAGTCCAAGGTCAAGTGCCAGAGGTCGTCGCTTACCAGTCCGAAGTCAAACACCAGGGAATCCACCGCTAGCCGATCTGAGGTCAGGAACCAGGAACACCAAGACAAGAAAGGAGCAAGGATCTGAAGTACAAGCACTCACCGAAACAAGCAGAACTGACTAACCCAAAAGTTGCCAAGTCGAGGAATGAGCAGAGGAAGCCTCCTTATATACTTCCTGTGCTCTGGCTCATAGGGAACAGCTGAACCTGGTTAAAGGGATCAGGTCCCTTTAAATGCAATGAGGAGGCGCGGCCTCGCACCTAAAGATGGCGGTGGCCATCTTGGATCTCCTTCGCGGAGGAAATGCTTCAGGACGCCGCGAGGGAGGAGTGGGGACGGCTCCCCACCCGGTGGCCAGAGCGGGGACCCGCGCTGAAGCAACGGGCATCGGGTCAGGGGTCTCCCCCGGAGTTCTCGCGACGGGTCACCGTCGTGGGCAAGGAAGGGGGCCGCACTCGTGGCCTTCCACGAGCGCGGAACACAACAATATTCACATGGAAATGCACTTTACTTGCATAAATGGCTTTTTAAATTGGCTATGATAGTACCTTACATTTGCACATGTAATTCCTTTTAAAATTACCTCCTGTGTGTTATTCTCCGGCTTGTGGACCCTTGGCCGACAAGAGGATGGTATACCTTTCGGAAGGTCCGTAGGCTCTCTTGTCGGGTGGCGAGGCAGAACAGGAGGCGGGACCAGCTGACCCTTGGCACTGGAGGCTGAGGCGAATACGGAGGCGATGAAGAGACGAGATGAGGCGCTGAGTCTTCACCACTGGTGGTCTGCGGTCCCCCCGGGAGGAGCCCGTAGGGACCCGACCGCTGGGACTTAGGCGGACCTAGGGAGGTCAGAGCAATGGTGCAAAGGCCAACTGGAGCTTTGCCCTGGAAGCCCGTGGTCCCCCCAGGAGGAGCCCGTAGGGACCCGGGCCGCTTAGGTGGGCCCTTGGAGACGGAGTCTTGGAGGAGTCCTAGGTCGAGTGCCAGAGGGTCGTCGCTCACCAGTCAGAAGTCAGGAACCAGAGAATCACCGTAAGCCAATCCGAAGTCAAGAACCAGAGAATCACCGTAAGCCAATCCGAAGTCAGGAACCAGGAACACCAAGACGTAACAGGAGCAAGAAGCAGGAACTCACCGAGGCAAGCAGACTCAAACAACACTCGCAAGAGATGTTGCCAAGTCGAGGAATGAGCAGAGGAAGCCTCCCTAAATACTTCCTCTGCTCTGGATCATTGGAAGCAGGTGAGTCTAGTTAAAGGGACCAGGTCCCTTTAAATGCAAATGAGTTGACGGTGGCCATCTTGGATCCCATGGCGGTGGCCATCTTGGATTCTCCCGGCAGTGAGATGCTGAGCCCCGGGGAGGATAGGAGGGTTCCCGGCGAGTGGGTACCCCGCGGCCCACTCCAGCCTGCAGGAACGACTGCCCTGGTCCGGGCTTCCTTCGGGCTATTTGCCGCGGCGGGTCACTGCCGCGGCCAGGTAGGGCGGGCGCAAACACAACACTGTGGGTGCATTTTACATGCAGACTTTACAGCAATTTTCAAAGGGAAATTTTTCTCTTTAAAAATTTGGCCAGAAAAAGTGCACGCAGAGACCTGCACCTCCTATTTGTGGGGGAATGATTTCCTTTTCAGCAAAATTCCATGCTGAGGGGGGTATGATAGAGGTGTTTAAAATCATGAGAGGTCTAGAATGGGTAGATGTGAATCGTTATTTACTCTTTCGGATAATAGAAAGACTAGGGGGCACTCCATGAAGTTAGCATGGGGCACATTTAAAACTAATCGGAGAAAGTTCTTTTTTACTCAACGCACAATTAATCTCTGGAATTTGTTGCCAGAGGATGTGGTTTGTGCAGTTAGTGTAGCTGTGTTTAAAAAAGGATTGGATAAGTTCTTGGAGGAGAAGTCCATTACCTGCTATTAAGTTCACTTAGAGAATAGCCACTGCCATTAGCAATGGTAACATGGAATAGACTTAGTTTTTGGGTACTTGCCAGGTTCTTGTGGCCTGGATTGGCCACTGTTGGAAACAGGATGCTGGGCTTGATGGACCCTTGGTCTGACCCAGTAAGGCAAAACTGCGTGTACGCACGTGAGAGCTAACTCTACCCCCAGGATCGCCTCTTCTCTCTGCACCGGCAGAAGGTGCACGCTGTGATGCGCACGCAGAGAGGATGCACGTTTTCAGAGACCCCATTTCTGCACACATAAACCTCCGTTCTACTTGCAGAAATGCCTCTGAAAATTGATCACTAGGATCTAATGAGCCCCATTTCAAAAACCTGCTGAGCAAGTAAGATAACCGAATAACTTTATCTGGTTATCTTTATCCGGATATTCAGTAGAACTTATCCAGACGAGTGTTGTGCTGAGTATCTGGATAAAGTTATCCGAGTAGCTTTAGGCCAGCTATTTGTGTGATTTGTCTTGTCAGCAAAACCTATGCCAGATAGTACTCAGCATGTTGCTATCTGGCTAAACAAATTAGCCACATAAATCTTTTCAATATGGACTTTAGTTACATGTGGCTGTATATTGAGAGGCCATGAAACCTCTGGGCCTGGTCTTTCCTAGCACAGCCTCGATGCTGTGTTAGTGGTGCACTAATCCAACCCTAGTTAATACACAATTTCAGATTTCTCTGCTGTAGCAAGCCACCTTTATTATACCAGGATTTGTGCTGGAAAGGGAATGACCAGAATTATGGGTTCTGCTCTCTGCTCTCCAGCTGACTTTGTATGGTATGAGACATTGGGCGAGTCACGTTATCTCCCCGAAGCTAAGCTGAGCCAGCTGTATGCAGCTGTGCAGTGCAGGTGCATCCCTGCTGCTCTGTCATCCACTGGCAGTATGCAGTGTTGAGTTCAAGAGCTGAGATAGGATGGCCTGGCCCACAAACAGCTCTGCTAACATTGCTCTCCTAAACTAAAAGGCAGCTCTGCATCCTCACCTCTTGTATAACTACTTACGAAGGAGCGCTGAGGCAGCGGAGATGAGGCCTGGGCTTTTCTCACGCTCCTCCACAGATTAAGACGGAGCACTTAAAGAAGACCGCCCGTCCCAAAGACTCGGGAAGGCAAGCGAGGAAGTAACTGACACTGAAACGTGTTGTTGTAAGGAAGGACTAGCAGCAGCTTACAGAACCTTTGCAAACCATGCGCAACGCAGCAATGTTTTATCCGCCACTTTGCAAAAGGAAAGTGCATGCAGACTTTTGCTTTCAAATGCCACCCACAAACCTTTCTACCTGCCTTTTGGGCAAGTCCTGTTTTCATGTGTGGGGACCCCTTAGATTCCCCACGGAAAAAACTGCATATTTATTTATTTATTTATTTAAAGCTTTTTTATACCGGCATTCATGATACAATCACATCATGTCGGTTTTTTGGCAGTAAAATCACATCATGTCGGTTTTTGTGCAGTAAAATCACATCATGTCGGTTTTGCAGTAAAATCACATCATGTCGGTTTTTGGTGGTAAAAGCGTTGGTGTGGTTGAAGCACCCTTTTGGGAGGTTTCCGGAGTGGACTGCGCCTGTGAGGGTATAGAGGGACCCCCTGGAGATCCAGAATGAACAGAGGTGATGGCAGTAACCAAAGGCCAGGGCTCTGTAGTCTCTCTCCCTCGCTCAGGCAGGCTCAAGCTTTAGATCTTAAGGTCAGCGGGAGCTGTAACTCAGAGGATTTTCTCAGAGAGGGAGGGAGTCCTGTCTCTGAGCCCAACTGCAAACCAGGGGAAGCAGAGTTCAGATCCCACTGCCGCTCCTTGTGAGCTTGGGCAAGTCACCTCACCCTCCATTGCCTCAGGTACAAACTCAGAGGTGGATTTGACGAACGTTGCTTGCACAGTATCTCCCACATACGTGTGCATGTGGGCCGCATGCGAGCAACGCAGATTTTAAAAAGTCGCAGGTTACGTGCATATGTGCCCATCTGCACCTGAGACAAGGGGTGGGGGGATGGGCATTCCAGGCAGGGCCGGTGGAAGCACTCGGCGAATTAGGCAGCCACCTAGAGAGCCAGAGGTTTGGGGGCGGCCTAGCAGCCACCTACCTCTTCTACACGCACCTGCTGAGAATTGTGAAAGCCCATGGTCCCGACACTGTCGGCAGCTGCAGGACCTGGGCGATTGGACCTCCTTCTTCCAGCCCTCAGGAACCTGAAGAGGACATGTGTTGTGGGCCAGTGCAGACAGGAAGAAGGATCTTCTTAGTGTTTTGGGTAATTGCCAGGTTCTTGTGGCCTGCATTGGCCTCTGTTGGAAACAGGATGCTGGGCTTGATGGACCCTTGGTCTGACCCAGCATGGCATGTTCTTATGTTCTTATGTTCTCTTACATAGTCTCACACACACACACACAGGCACCCTCAGACACACAGAAACTTTTATACAGTCTCACACACACACACCACACCCTCTCATACACACGCACTCACTCTCACAGGGCATTCTCTTGCTCTTTCACACACACTTTGGACCTTCCACTGCTGGCTGTACAGCAGGGCCTCTTCATCTGCCGCTGACTCCAGGGAAAGGCCAGCAGCACGGCAGGGCCTCTTCTGCAGGACATCGCTTTTGCTGGTGGTGAGTAGGAACCCTGCAAGCATGTTACTTCTCACCGCCGTGGGGCCCATGCACAGCTTCTGCTCCCTTTCCCCCTTCGTATGCCACTGCGGCCCCCTGATCTTCCTGCTTGAGGGGGAGGGAGTGGAAGCAGTGTGCGGGTGCATGGACCTCTCCTTTATCGCCGGCATGCTCTCACTGGCCACCGGCTGGTCAGGCTCCACTGGTGACCCGCGGCCTCTCCTGGAGCCGCCAGCCCGCCACCTCCCCAGGTGTGCCGCTCCATGCAAATGCACGCTATGCATACCTGGTAGCGCCGGGCCTGGGTCCTTCCCATCAGCTGCTACATGTGAGGGGCTACCGATCTCCATCAGAGGTGGTCTTGTGACCTGCATCTTCTCTCTGGCCCTAGGTCACCCTCTAGGTATGTGACTCCCGTGACACGCAGTAAATGCAAACTTACCATCAGCAAAGGAAGGTTCTGCTGGCAGCATTCCCGCTACCAGCAATATTTCTTATTGGACACCGTACATCATCCTGCTATGATGTCACAGCTGGCAGAGCCAGGCATGAGGAGTCAAGTAAGTACTGACCTGGTTCAGATCCTATCTTTGTGAGCACTCCCTCCACTGCCCGGACCCTGACCTGCAGACTACCGCAGGCATCAATTCAACATCTCCATGAGACAATAAGCAGCCCAGCTTAGAATGCTGCATCTGCGTCAGCCAGGATTTCAGAACCCACGGATGTGCAGTGAGGTGGCTTTCAGGTACCTCTCATTTCTCATCACTTTGGATTGATTTCATCGGTATTCAGGAGGTCTTCATCTCCTTTAGCAGGGTTGCCAAGTACATGTGTATTAATCAGATGATTAATGCCACAGAGGATTTATTAAGAGTGCAAATTAACATGACTGTAGTTACAACTTTCTTACTGTGCTCATTAATATTTAAAATGTGCTTCTTAATGGAGCTCCTGAAGTCACTGCTCTTCCACTTGCAGAGGTAATGCAATTATTTTATTTGAGTAAGTGAGGACGTGCACTGTGCCTCATTATGAATTAAACATAATTATAGTCACATACCTTATTGAATGTATATACCTTAGGTTACACTGATTGTTGAGGTAATTACATAATTACGTTTATGAACTGCTGAAATTGATGCTAAAGACGATGAACTCATGAATATGCAAGTCTTCCATGAGAAAAACTACAGTAGGAATTAATTAGATATTGTGCCAAATAAAATATATCAACCAATTAGATTGCTAGATTACAGGTCCCTAATTGCACATAAAAGTCAACACAGTCAGCCAATCAAACATTCTCTAGCTTTCTAAAGTACTTTGCAAGTTTTACTTGCGTGGATGAGAAAGCTGTCTCGTTGAATGTCAGTAATGCTGCAAGAAGATATAGCTTGTACCAGAAACATTTTAAGAAACTGTGAGTTTATTTCAGAAATAAAAGGCCAGTGTCAGACTGTCTACAGAGTTGGTCTACTCAAAACAATTAGCAATAAGAGGTTTTACTAAATATATTGTTATTTTTTTTAGATGATTAGATGGTTTACAGTGCATTTGGAGCTGCTGATGCACTTTTAGTTCTTAAAACCAAGTATTATTTAAGACATCTTAAAACAGAATTGCATTACACTAATAGATACAGTGCGATCCAAATGGAAATGTTCCTGCCCGCGGGTTCCCCGCAAGCAGGCCTCCTATCTTGCTCTGCTTTCTTCGACGCGGCTGAGGCCACCGACTTCCGCGGCGTGGAGCCGCCCAATGGGACCTTGCTCCGCGCTGCCGGCTGGCCGCCGAGGTCGTCAGCACTTTGTTGCTCCGCGCGGCCCGAAGCCGCGCTGCCGTTCCTCCATGCGGCCGGAGCCGCCGACATCAAGGCCGCGTTCCGCGGCAGCTGGAGCCCGCCTCTTGTTCTTCACTCACAACAGGGAGCCGCGAGTCA